>NW_026893987.1:0-239558 GCF_032452875.1 Bos javanicus
TTGATCAGTGCATGATGAGCCATGTGATCAGTGCCCGATCAGCCACGTCATCAGTGCATGCACAGTCACGTCATCAGTGCATGATAGCCACGTGATCAGTGCATGCTCAGTCACGTGATCTGGACTTGATCAGCCACGTGATCAGTGCCTGCAGAGTCACGTGATCAGGGCCTGCTGAGCTTCGTGATTCCTGCCGGCTCATCTGCTTGACAATTGCCAGCTGAGCTGCGTGATTCCTGCCTGGTCACGTGCTTGATTATTGCCAGTTGAGCAGCATGATTCGTCACTTCTGAGCTCCATGCTTATTGCCTGCTGATTGCGTGGTTCGTGTCTGCTCAGCTCTTTGAGTATTGCCTCCTGAGGTCCCTGTTCGGTCGCCACCTGCCGGGGACCAGCCCCAACTGATCCAGGGTATTCGAAGGAGAGATGGCCTAGGCGACTAATTATATGCTAATCAGAGATGTCAAGAATAATAGTATGAGGAGAGCTCAGTAGGAAAATTCGGTGGAGAAAAGAGACTGAGTAGCTTGGTTTACGCGGAAGACCAATCAAACTTCAAGACAAGAAGTTTGCACCACTTACGTAGGCCGCAGGCGCCTCTCGAATAGCGAAAGGTGCCTCACCCTGGACACCTTCTCGAGTGGGTCTTAGCAGCCCAGGCATAATTAGTTAGCGTGGTGGGTTCCGCGCTCCAGATGGAGACTCAGCTGGAAGTTAAAGGGAAGAATGACAAGGAACTTTATGAATTGGAGCTGTAAGTTAACTCTTTGACAGAGAGAGCGAGATGGTGGTGGGGGACAGCCCCCAGTGAAATCAGAGGTGAGAGCACAAAGCAATACAGTAGGCAGACTCCGGTTTTTTTGGGGGGAGATGCTCGAGAATATCCGGGTGGACTCCTGAGGCTCGATCCCGCATTTGCGTATGCCGAGCCTCCTTCCTCATGACCTTTGTCCAGAGTGGAATGCCTCCCCGGCTCCCGGCACATGATCAGTGCATGCTCAGTCACGATATCAGTGCCTGCTCAGCCACGTGATCACTGACGGCACAGTCACGTGATCAGCGCCTCTCAGTCACGTGATCACCGTATGATAAACACGTGATCAGTGAACGACCAGCCACGTGATCACTGCATGCGCAGTCAGGTGGTCAGTTCCTGATCAGCCACCTGATCAGTGCGTGCACAGTCCCCTGATCAGCGCCTGTCAGTCACTGATCACTGCCTGATAAACACGTGATCAGTGCCCGAACAGCCACGTCATCAGTGCATGCGCAGTCACGTGATCAGTGCATGATAGCCATGTGATCAGTTCGTGCACAGTCCCATGATCAGCGCCTGTCAGTCACTGATCATTGCCTGATAAACACGTGATCAGTGCATGATGAGCCATGTGATCAGTGCCCATCAGCCACGTCATCAGTGCATGCGCAGTCACGTCATCAGTGCATGATAGCCACGTGATCAGTGCATGCTCAGTCACGTGATCTGGACTTGATCAGCCACGTGATCAGTGCCTGCAGAGTCACGTGATCAGGGCCTGCTGAGCTGCGTGATTCCTGCCGGCTCATCTGCTTGACAATTGCCAGCTGAGCTGCGTGATTCCTGCCTGGTCACGTGCTTGATTATTGCCAGTTGAGCAGCATGATTCGTCACTGCTGAGCTCCATACTTATTGCCTGCTGATTGCGTGGTTCGTGTCTGCTCAGCTCTTTGAGTATTGCCTCCTGAGGTCCCTGTTCGGTCGCCACCTGCCGGGGACAAGCCCCAACTGATCCAGGGTATTCGAAGGAGAGATGGCCTAGGCGACTATTTATATGCTAATCAGAGATGTCAAGAATAATAGTATGAGGAGAGCTCAGTAGGAAAATTCGGTGGAGAAAAGATACTGAGTAGCTTGGTTTACGCGGAAGACCAATCAAACTTCAAGACAAGAAGTTTGCACCACTTATGTAGGCCGCAGGCGCCCTCTCGAATAGCGAAAGGTGCCTCACCCTAGACACCTTCTGGAGTGGGTCTTAGCAGCCCAGGCATAATTAGTAAGCCTGGTGGGTTCCGCGCTCCAGATGGAGACTCAGCTGGAAGTTAAAGGGAAGAATGACAAGGAACTTTATGAATTGAGCTGTAAGTTAACTCTTTGACAGAGAGAGCGAGATGGTGGTGGGGGACAGCCCCAGTGAAATCAGAGGTGAAAGCACAAAGCAATACAGTAGGCAGACTCTGGTTTTTTGGGGGGGAGATGCTCGAGAATATCCGGGTGGACTCCTGAGGCTCGATCCCGCATTTGCGTATGCCGAGCCTCCTTCCTCATGACCTTTGTCCAGAGTGGAATGCCTCCCGGCTCCCGGCACATGATCAGTGCATGCTCAGTCACGATATCAGTGCCTGCTCAGCCACGTGATCACTGACGGCACAGTCACGTGATCAGCGCCTCTCAGTCACGTGATCACCGTATGATAAACACGTGATCAGTGAACGACCAGCCACGTGATCACTGCATGCGCGGTCAGGTGGTCAGTTCCTGATCAGCCACCTGATCAGTGCGTGCACAGTCCCCTGATCAGCGCCTGTCAGTCACTGATCACTGCCTGATAAACACGTGATCAGTGCCCGAACAGCCACGTCATCAGTGCATGCGCAGTCACGTGATCAGTGCATGATAGCCACGTGATCAGTGCGTGCACAGTCCCATGATCAGCGCCTGTCAGTCACTGATCATTGCCTGATAAACACGTGATCAGTGCATGATGAGCCATGTGATCAGTGCCCGATCAGCCACGTCATCAGTGCATGCGCAGTCACGTCATCAGTGCATGATAGCCACGTGATCAGTGCATGCTCAGTCACGTGATCTGGACTTGATCAGCCACGTGATCAGTGCCTGCAGAGTCACGTGATCTGGGCCTGCTGAGCTGCGTGATTACTGTCGGCTCATCTGCTTGACAATTGCCAGCTGAGCTGCATGATTCCTGCCTGGTCACGTGCTTGATTATTGCCAGTTGAGCAGCATGATTCGTCACTGCTGAGCTCCATGCTTATTGCCTGCTGATTGCGTGGTTCGTGTCTGCTCAGCTCTTTGAGTATTGCCTCCTGAGGTCCCTGTTCGGTCGCCACCTGCCGGGGACCAGCCCCAACTGATCCAGGGTATTCGAAGGAGAGATGGCCTAGGCGACTATTTATATGCTAATCAGAGATGTCAAGAATAATAGTATGAGGAGAGCTCAGTAGGAAAATTCGGTGGAGAAAAGAGACTGAGGAGCTTGGTTTACGCGGAAGACCAATCAAACTTCAAGACAAGAAGTTTGCACCACTTACGTAGGCCGCATGCGCCCTCTCGAATAGCGAAAGGTGCCTCACCCTAGGCACCTTCTCGAGTGGGTCTTAGCAGCCCAGGCATAATTAGTAAGCGTGGTGGGTTCCGCGCTCCAGATGGAGACTCAGCTGGAAGTTAAAGGGAAGAATGACAAGGAACTTTATGAATTGGAGCTGTAAGTTAACTCTTTGACAGAGAGAGCGAGATGGTGGTGAGGGACAGCCCCCAGTGAAATCAGAGGTGAGAGCACAAAGCAATACAGTAGGCAGACTCCGGTTTTTTGGGGGGAGATGCTCGAGAATATCCGGGTGGACTCCTGAGGCTCGATCCCGCATTTGTGTATGCCGAGCCTCCTTCCTCATGACCTTTGTCCAGAGTGGAATGCCTCCCCGGCTCCCGGCACATGATCAGTGCATGCTCAGTCACGATATCAGTGCCTGCTCAGCCACGTGATCACTGACGCCACAGTCACGTGATCAGCGCCTCTCAGTCTCGTGATCACCGTATGATAAACACGTGATCAGTGAACGACCAGCCACGTGATCACTGCATGCGCGGTCAGGTAGTCAGTTCCTGATCAGCCACCTGATCAGTGCGTGCACAGTCCCCTGATCAGCGCCTGTCAGTCACTGATCATTGCCTGATAAACACGTGATCAGTGCATGATGAGCCATGTGATCAGTGCCTGATCAGCCACGTCATCAGTGCATGCGCAGTCACGTGATCAGTGCATGATAGCCACGTGATCAGTGCATGCTCAGTCACGTGATCTGGACTTGATCAGCCACGTGATCAGTGCCTGCAGAGTCACGTGATCAGGGCCTGCTGAGCTGCGTGATTCCTGCCGGCTCATCTGCATGACAATTGCCAGCTGAGCTGCGTGATTCCTGTCGGCTCATCTGCTTGACAATTGCCAGCTGAGCTGCGTGATTCCTGCCTGGTCACGTGCTTGATTATTGCCAGTTGAGCAGCATGATTCGTCACTGCTGTGCTCCATGCTTATTGCCTGCTGATTGCGTGGTTCGTGTCTGCTCAGCTCTTTGAGTATTGCCTCCTGAGGTCCCTGTTCGGTCGCCACCTGCCGGGGACCAGCCCCAACTGATCCAGGGTATTCGAAGGAGAGATGGCCTAGGCGACTATTTATATGCTAATCAGAGATGTCAAGAATAATAGTATGAGGAGAGCTCAGTAGGAAAATTCGGTGGAGAAAAGAGACTGAGTAGCTTGGTTTACGCGGAAGACCAATCAAACTTCAAGACAAGAAGTTTGCACCACTTACGTAGGCCGCAGGCGCCTCTCGAATAGCGAAAGGTGCCTCACCCTAGACACCTTCTCGAGTGGGTCTTAGCAGCCCAGGCATAATTAGTTAGCGTGGTGGGTTCCGCGCTCCAGATGGAGACTCAGCTGGAAGTTAAAGGGAAGAATGACAAGGAACTTTATGAATTGGAGCTCTAAGTTAACTCTTTGACAGAGAGAGCGAGATGGTGGTGGGGGACAGCCCCCAGTGAAATCAGAGGTGAGAGCACAAAGCAATAGAGTAGGCAGACTCCGGTTTTGGGGGGAGATGCTCGAGAATATCCGGGTGGACTCCTGAGGCTCGATCCCGCATTTGCGTATGCCGAGCCTCCTTCCTCATGACCTTTGTCCAGAGTGGAAGGCCTCCCCGGCTCCCGGCACATGATCAGTGCATGCTCAGTCACGATATCAGTGCCTGCTCAGCCACGTGATCACTGACGGCACAGTCACGTGATCAGCGCCTCTCAGTCACGTGATCACCATATGATAAACACGTGATCAGTGAACGACTAGCCACGTGATCACTGCATGCGCGGTCAGGTGGTCAGTTCCTGATCAGCCACCTGATCAGTGCGTGCACAGTCCCCTGATCAGCGCCTGTCAGTCACTGATCACTGCCTGATAAACACGTGATCAGTGCCCGAACAGCCACGTCATCAGTGCATGCGCAGTCACGTGATCAGTGCATGATGAGCCATGTGATCAGTTCGTGCACAGTCCCATGATCAGCGCCTGTCAGTCACTGATCATTGCCTGATAAACACGTGATCAGTGCATGATGAGCCATGTGATCAGTGCCCGATCAACCACGTCATCAGTGCATGCGCAGTCACGTCATCAGTGCATGATAGCCACGTGATCAGTGCATGCTCAGTCACGTGATCTGGACTTGATCAGCCACGTGATCAGTGCCTGCAGAGTCACGTGATCAGGGCCTGCTGAGCTGCGTGATTCCTGTCGGCTCATCTGCTTGACAATTGCCAGCTGAGCTGCGTGATTCCTGCCTGGTCACGTGCTTGATTATTGCCAGTTGAGCAGCATGATTCGTCACTGCTGAGCTCCATGCTTATTGCCTGCTGATTGCGTGGTTCGTGTCTGCTCAGCTCTTTGAGTATTGCCTCCTGAGGTCCCTGTTCGGTCGCCACCTGCCGGGGACCAGCCCCAACTGATCCAGGGTATTCGAAGGAGAGATGGCCTAGGCGACTATTTATATGCTAATCAGAGATGTCAAGAATAATAGTATGAGGAGAGCTCAGTAGGAAAATTCGGTGGAGAAAAGAGACTGAGTAGCTTGGTTTACGCGGAAGACCAATCAAACTTCAAGACAAGAAGTTTGCACCACTTACGTAGGCCGCATGGGCCCTCTCGAATAGCGAAAGGTGCCTCACCCTAGGCACCTTCTCGAGTGGGTCTTAGCAGCCCAGGCATAATTAGTAAGCGTGGTGGGTTCCGCGCTCCAGATGGAGACTCAGCTGGAAGTTAAAGGGAAGAATGACAAGGAACTTTATGAATTGGAGCTGTAAGTTAACTCTTTGACAGAGAGAGCGAGATGGTGGTGAGGGACAGCCCCCAGTGAAATCAGAGGTGAGAGCACAAAGCAATACAGTAGGCAGACTCCGGTTTTTTTGGGGGAGATGCTCGAGAATATCCGGGTGGACTCCTGAGGCTCGATCCCGCATTTGTGTATGCCGAGCCTCCTTCCTCATGACCTTTGTCCAGAGTGGAATGCCTCCCCGGCTCCCGGCACATGATCAGTGCATGCTCAGTCACGATATCAGTGCCTGCTCAGCCACGTGATCACTGACGGCACAGTCACGTGATCAGCGCCTCTCAGTCACGTGATCACCGTATGATAAACACGTGATCAGTGAACGACCAGCCACGTGATCACTGCATGCGCAGTCAGGTGGTCAGTTCCTGATCAGCCACCTGATCAGTGCGTGCACAGTCCCCTGATCAGCGCCTGTCAGTCACTGATCATTGCCTGATAAACACGTGATCAGTGCATGATGAGCCATGTGATCAGTGCCTGATCAGCCACGTCATCAGTGCATGCGCAGTCACGTGATCAGTGCATGATAGCCACGTGATCAGTGCCTGCTCAGTCACGTGATCTGGACTTGATCAGCCACGTGATCAGTGCCTGCAGAGTCACGTGATCAGGGCCTGCTGAGCTGCGTGATTCCTGCCGGCTCATCTGCATGACAATTGCCATCTGAGCTGCGTGATTCCTGTCGGCTCATCTGCTTGACAATTGCCAGCTGAGCTGCGTGATTCCTGCCTGGTCACGTGCTTGATTATTGCCAGTTGAGCAGCATGATTCGTCACTGCTGTGCTCCATGCTTATTGCCTGCTGATTGCGTGGTTCGTGTCTGCTCAGCTCTTTGAGTATTGCCTCCTGAGGTCCCTGTTCGGTCGCCACCTGCCGGGGACCAGCCCCAACTGATCCAGGGTATTCGAAGGAGAGATGGCCTAGGCGACTATTTATATGCTAATCAGAGATGTCAAGAATAATAGTATGAGGAGAGCTCAGTAGGAAAATTCGGTGGAGAAAAGAGACTGAGTAGCTTGGTTTACGCGGAAGACCAATCAAACTTCAAGACAAGAAGTTTGCACCACTTACGTAGGCCGCAGGCGCCCTCTCGAATAGCGAAAGGTGCCTCACCCAAGACACCTTCTCGAGTGGGTCTTAGCAGCCCAGGCATAATTAGTTAGCGTGGTGGGTTCCGCGCTCCAGATGGAGACTCAGCTGGAAGTTAAAGGGAAGAATGACAAGGAACTTTATGAATTGGAGCTGTAAGTTAACTCTTTGACAGAGAGAGCGAGATGGTGGTGGGGGACAGCCCCCAGTGAAATCAGAGGTGAGAGCACAAAGCAATACAGTAGGCAGACTCCGGTTTTTTTGGGGGGGAGATGCTCGAGAATATCCGGGTGGACTCCTGAGGCTCGATCCCGCATTTGCGTATGCCGAGCCTCCTTCCTCATGACCTTTGTCCAGAGTGGAATGCCTCCCCGGCTCCCGGCACATGATCAGTGCATGCTCAGTCACGATATCAGTGCCTGCTCAGCCACGTGATCACTGACGGCACAGTCACGTGATCAGCGCCTCTCAGTCACGTGATCACCGGATGATAAACACGTGATCAGTGAACGACCAGCCACGTGATCACTGCATGCGCAGTCAGGTGGTCAGTTCCTGATCAGCCACCTGATCAGTGCGTGCACAGTCCCCTGATCAGCGCCTGTCAGTCACTGATCACTGCCTGATAAACACGTGATCAGTGCCCGAACAGCCACGTCATCAGTGCATGCGCAGTCACGTGATCAGTGCATGATAGCCATGTGATCAGTTCGTGTACAGTCCCATGATCAGCGCCTGTCAGTCACTGATCGTTGCCTGATAAACACGTGATCAGTGCATGATGAGCCATGTGATCAGTGCCCGATCAGCCACGTCATCAGTGCATGCGCAGTCACGTCATCAGTGCATGATAGCCACGTGATCAGTGCATGCTCAGTCACGTGATCTGGACTTGATCAGCCACGTGATCAGTGCCTGCAGAGTCACGTGATCAGGGCCTGCTGAGCTGCGTGATTCCTGCCGGCTCATCTGCTTGACAATTGCCAGCTGAGCTGCGTGAGTCCTGCCTGGTCACGTGCTTGATTATTGCCAGTTGAGCAGCATGATTCGTCACTGCTGAGCTCCATACTTATTGCCTGCTGATTGCGTGGTTCGTGTCTGCTCAGCTCTTTGAGTATTGCCTCCTGAGGTACCTGTTCGGTCGCCACCTGCCGGGGACAAGCCCCAACAGATCCAGGGTATTCGAAGGAGAGATGGCCTAGGCGACTATTTATATGCTAATCAGAGATGTCAAGAATGATAGTATGAGGAGAGCTCAGTAGGAAAATTCGGTGGAGAAAAGATACTGAGTAGCTTGGTTTACGCGGAAGACCAATCAAACTTCAAGACAAGAAGTTTGCACCACTTATGTAGGCCGCAGGCGCCCTCTCGAATAGCGAAAGGTGCCTCACCCTAGACACCTTCTGGAGTGGGTCTTAGCAGCCCAGGCATAATTAGTAAGCCTGGTGGGTTCCGCGCTCCAGATGGAGACTTAGCTGGAAGTTAAAGGGAAGAATGACAAGGAACATTATGAATTGGAGCTGTAAGTTAACTCTTTGACAGAGAGAGCGAGATGGTGGTGGGGGACAGCCCCAGTGAAATCAGAGGTGAGAGCACAAAGCAATACAGTAGGCAGACTCCGGTTTTTTTGGGGGGGAGATGCTCGAGAATATCCGGGTGGACTCCTGAGGCTCGATCCCGCATTTGCGTATGCCGAGCCTCCTTCCTCATGACCTTTGTCCAGAGTGGAATGCCTCCCGGCTCCCGGCACATGATCAGTGCATGCTCAGTCACGATATCAATGCCTGCTCAGCCACGTGATCACTGACGGCACAGTCACGTGATCAGCGCCTCTCAGTCACGTGATCACCGGATGATAAACACGTGATCAGTGAACGACCAGCCACGTGATCACTGCATGCGCAGTCAGGTGGTCAGTTGCTGATCAGCCACCTGATCAGTGCGTGCACAGTCCCCTGATCAGCGCCTGTCAGTCACTGATCACTGCCTGATAAACACGTGATCAGTGCCCGAACAGCCACGTCATCAGTGCATGCGCAGTCACGTCATCAGTGCATGATAGCCACGTGATCAGTGCGTGCATAGTCCCATGATCAGCGCCTGTCAGTCACTGATCATTGCCTGATAAACACGTGATCAGTGCATGATGAGCCATGTGATCAGTGCCCGATCAGCCACGTCATCAGTGAATGCGCAGTCACGTCATCAGTGCATGATAGCCACGTGATCAGTGCATGCTCAGTCACGTGATCTGGACTTGATCAGCCACGTGATCAGTGCCTGCAGAGTCACGTGATCAGGGCCTGCTGAGCTGCGTGATTCCTGCCGGCTCATCTGCTTGACAATTGCCAGCTGAGCTGCATGATTCCTGCCTGGTCACGTGCTTGATTATTGCCAGTTGAGCAGCATGATTCGTCACTGCTGAGCTCCATGCTTATTGCCTGCTGATTGCGTGGTTCGTGTCTGCTCAGCTCTTTGAGTATTGCCTCCTGAGGTCCCTGTTCGGTCGCCACCTGCCGGGGACCAGCCCCAACTGATCCAGGGTATTCGAAGGAGAGATGGCCTAGGCGACTATTTATATGCTAATCAGAGATGTCAAGAATGATAGTATGAGGAGAGCTCGGTAGAAAAATTCGGTGGAGAAAAGAGACTGAGAAGCTTGGTTTACGCGGAAGACCAATAAAACTTCAAGACAAGAAGTTTGCACCACTTACGTAGGCCGCATGGGCCCTCTCGAATAGCGAAAGGTGCCTCACCCTAGGCACCTTCTCGAGTGGGTCTTAGCAGCCCAGGCATAATTAGTAAGCGTGGTGGGTTCCGCGCTCCAGATGGAGACTCAGCTGGAAGTTAAAGGGAAGAATGACAAGGAACTTTATGAATTGGAGCTGTAAGTTAACTCTTTGACAGATAGAGCGAGATGGTGGTGAGGGACAGCCCCCAGTGAAATCAGAGGTGAGAGCACAAAGCAATACAGTAGGCAGACTCCGGTTTTTTTGGGGGGAGATGCTCGAGAATATCCGGGTGGACTCCTGAGGCTCGATCCCGCATTTGCGTATGCCGAGCCTCCTTCCTCATGACCTTTGTCCAGAGTGGAATGCCTCCCCGGCTCCCGGCACATGATCAGTGCATGCTCAGTCACGATATCAGTGCCTGCTCAGCCACGTGATCACTGACGGCACAGTCACGTGATCAGCGCCTCTCAGTCACGTGATCACCGGATGATAAACACGTGATCAGTGAACGACCAGCCACGTGATCACTGCATGCGCGGTCAGGTAGTCAGTTCCTGATCAACCACCTGATCAGTGCGTGCACAGTCCCCTGATCAGCGCCTGTCAGTCACTGATCATTGCCTGATAAACACGTGATCAGTGCATGATGAGCCATGTGATCAGTGCCTGATAAGCCACGTCATCAGTGCATGCGCAGTCACGTGATCAGTGCATGATGGCCACGTGATCAGTGCATGCTCAGTCACGTGATCTGGACTTGATCAGCCACGTGATCAGTGCCTGCAGAGTCACGTGATCAGGGCCTGCTGAGCTGCGTGATTCCTGCCGGCTCATCTGCATGACAATTGCCATCTGAGCTGCGTGATTCCTGTCGGCTCATCTGCTTGACAATTGTCAGCTGAGCTGCGTGATTCCTGCCTGGTCACATGCTTGATTATTGCCAGTTGAGCAGCATGATTCGTCACTGCTGAGCTCCATGCTTATTGCCTGCTGATTGCGTGGTTCGTGTCTGCTCAGATCTTTGAGTATTGCCTCCTGAGGTCCCTGTTCGGTCGCCACCTGCCGGGGACCAGCCCCAACTGATCCAGGGTATTCGAAGGAGAGATGGCCTAGGCGACTATTTATATGCTAATCAGAGATGTCAAGAATGATAGTATGAGGAGAGCTCGGTAGGAAAATTCGGTGGAGAAAAGAGACTGAGTAGCTTGGTTTACGCGGAAGACCAATCAAACTTCAAGACAAGAAGTTTGCACCACTTACGTAGGCCGCAGGTGCCCTCTCGAATAGCGAAAGGTTCCTCACCCTAGACACCTTCTCGAGTGGGTCTTAGCAGCCCAGGCATAATTAGTAAGCGTGGTGGGTTCCGCGCTCCAGATGGAGACTCAGCTGGAAGTTAAAGGGAAGAATGACAAGGAACTTTATGAATTGGAGCTGTAAGTTAACTCTTTGACAGAGAGAGCGAGATGGTGGTGGGGGACAGCCCCCAGTGAAATCAGAGGTGAGAGCACAAAGCAATACAGTAGGCAGACTCCGGTTTTTTTGGGGGGGAGATGCTCGAGAATATCCGGGTGGACTCCTGAGGCTCGATCCCGCATTTGCGTATGCCGAGCCTCCTTCCTCATGACCTTTGTCCAGAGTGGAATGCCTCCCCGGCTCCCGGCACATGATCAGTGCATGCTCAGTCACGATATCAGTGCCTGCTCAGCCACGTGATCACTGACGGCACAGTCACGTGATCAGCGCCTCTCAGTCACGTGATCACCGGATGATAAACACGTGATCAGTGCCCGAACAGCCCCGTCATCAGTGCATGCGCAGTTACGTGATCAGTGCATGATAGCCACGTGATCAGTGCGTGCACAGTCCCCTGATCAGCGCCTGTCAGTCACTGATCACTGCCTGATAAACCCGTGATCAGTGCCCGAACAGCCACGTCATCAGTGCATGTGCAGTCATGTGATCAGTGCATGATAGCCACGTGATCAGTGCGTGCACAGTCCCATGATCAGCGCCTGTCAGTCACTGATCATTGCCTGATAAACACGTGATCAGTGCATGATGAGCCATGTGATCAGTGCCCGATCTGCCACGTCATCAGTGCATGCGCAGTCACATCATCAGTGCATGATAGCCACGTGATCAGTGCATGCTCAGTCACGTGATCTGGACTTGATCAGCCACGTGATCAGTGCCTGCAGAGTCACGTGATCAGGGCCTGCTGAGCTGCGTGATTCCTGTCGGCTCATCTGCTTGACAATTGCCAGCTGAGCTGCGTGATTCCTGCCTGGTCACGTGCTTGATTATTGCCAGTTGAGCAGCGTGATTCGTCACTGCTGAGCTCCATGCTTATTGCCTGCTGATTGCGTGGTTCGTGTCTGCTCAGCTCTTTGAGTATTGCCTCCTGAGGTCCCTGTTCGGTCGCCACCTGCCGGGGACCAGCCCCAACTGATCCAGGGTATTCGAAGGAGAGATGGCCTAGGCGACTATTTATATGCTAATCGGAGATGTCAAGAATAATAGTATGAGGAGAGCTCAGTAGGAAAATTCGGTGGAGAAAGAGACTGAGTAGCTTGGTTTACGCGGAAGACCAATCAAACTTCAAGACAAGAAGTTTGCACCACTTATGTAGGCCGCAGGCGCCCTCTCGAATAGCGAAAGGTGCCTCACCCTAGACACCTTCTCGAGTGGGTCTTAGCAGCCCAGGCATGATTAGTAAGCGTGGTGGGTTCCGCGTTCCAAATGGAGACTCAGCTGGAAGTTAAAGGGAAGAATGACAAGGAACTTTATGAATTGGAGCTGTAAGTTAACTCTTTGACAGAGAGAGCGAGATGGTGGTGGGGGACAGCCCCCAGTGAAATCAGAGGTGAGAGCACAAAGCAATACAGTAGGCAGACTCCGGTTTTTTTGGGGGGAGATGCTCGAGAATATCCGGGTGGACTCCTGAGGCTAGATCCCACATTTGTGTATGCCGAGCCTCCTTCCTCATGACCTTTGTCCAGAGTGGAATGCCTCCCCGGCTCCCGGCACATGATCAGTGCATGCTCAGTCACGATATCAGTGCCTGCTCAGCCACGTGATCACTGACGGCACAGTCACGTGATCAGCGCCTCAGTCACGTGATCACCGGATGATAAACACGTGATCAGTGAACGACCAGCCACGTGATCACTGCATGCGCGGTCAGGTGGTCAGTTCCTGATCAGCCACCTGATCAGTGCATGCACAGTCCCATTATCAGCGCCTGTCAGTCACTGATCATTGCCTGATAAACACGTGATCAGTGCATGATGAGCCATGTGATCAGTGCCTGATCAGTCACGTCATCAGTGCATGATAGCCACGTGATCAGTGCATGATCAATCACGTGATCAGTGTATGATCAGCCACGTGAACAGTGCATGCTCAGTCACGTGATCAGGGCCTGCTGAGCTGCGTGATTACTGTCTGCTCATCTGCTTGACAATTGCCAGCTGAGCTGTACGATTCCTGCCTGTCATCTGCTTGACAATTGCCAGCTGTGCTGCATAAATCGTGCCTGCTCAGCTGCTTGATTATTGCCAGCTGAGCAGCATGATTCCTCACACCTGAGTTCCATGATTATTGCCTGCTGACTGTTTGATTCGTGCCTACTCAGCTCTTTGTTTATTGCTTCCAGAGGCACATGATCAGTGTATGATAGCAAACATGAGCAGCGCATGATCAGTCACATGATCAGTGCCATTAAGTCACGTGATCACTACATGATAGTCATGTGATCAGTCCATGCTCAGTCATGGTATCAGTGAATGATCAGCCACGTGATCAGTGCATGATCTGTCACATGATTAGTGTATGATCATCCACGTGATCAGTGCATGGGCAGTCATGTGATCAGTGCATGATATAGACGTGATCAGTGCATGATCAGTCTCGTGATCAGTGCATGATAGCCACGTGATCAGTGCATGATCAGTCACCTGATGGGTGTATGGTCATTCACGTGTCCTGTACATGGTAGCTACATGATCATTGCATGATCAGCCACATGAGTAATGCATGATAGCCACGTGATCAGTGCATGCTCAGTCACGTGATCTGGACTTGATCAGCCACGTGATCAGTGCCTGCAGAGTCACGTGATCAGGGCCTGCTGAGCTGCGTGATTCCTGCCGGCTCATCTGCTTGACAATTGCCAGCTGAGCTGCGTGATTCCTGCCTGGTCACGTACTTGATTATTGCCAGTTGAGCAGCATGATTCGTCACTGCTGAGCTCCATGCTTATTGCCTGCTGATTGCGTGGTTCGTGTCTGCTCAGCTCTTTGAGTATTGCCTCCTGAGGTCCCTGTTCGGTCGCCACCTGCCGGGGACAAGCCCCAACAGATCCAGGGTATTCGAAGGAGAGATGGCCTAGGCGACTATTTATATGCTAATCAGAGATGTCAAGAATGATAGTATGAGGAGAGCTCAGTAAGAAAATTCGGTGGAGAAAAGAGACTGAGTAGCTTGGTTTACGCGGAAGACCAATGAAACTTCAAGACAAGAAGTTTGCACCACTTACGTAGGCCACAGGCGCCCTCTCGAATAGCGAAAGGTGCCTCACCCTAGACACCTTCTCGAGTGGGTCTTAGCAGCCCAGGCAAGATTAGTAAGCGTGGTGGGTTCCGCGTTCCAAATGGAGACTCAGCTGGAAGTTAAAGGGAAGAATGACAAGGAACTTTATGAATTGGAGCTGTAAGTTAACTCTTTGACAGAGAGAGCGAGATGGTGGTGGGGGACAGCCCCCAGTGAAATCAGAGGTGAGAGCACAAAGCAATACAGTAGGCAGACTCCGGTTTTTGGGGGAGATGCTCGAGAATATCCGGGTGGACTCCTGAGGCTCGATCCCGCATTTGCGTATGCCGAGCCTCCTTCCTCATGACCTTTGTCCAGAGTGTAATGCCTCCCCGGCTCCCGGCACATGATCAGTGCATGCTCAGTCACGATATCAGTGCCTGCTCAGCCACGTGATCACTGACGGCACAGTCACGTGATCAGCGCCTCTCAGTCAAGTGATCACCGGATGATAAACACGTGATCAGTGAACGACCAGCCACGTGATCACTGCATGCGCGGTCAGGTGGTCAGTTCCTGATCAGCCACCTGATCAGTGCGTGCACAGTCCCCTGATCAGCGCCTGTCAGGCACTGATCACTGCCTGATAAACCCGTGATCAGTGCCCGAACAGCCACGTCATCAGTGCATGTGCAGTCACGTGATCAGTGCATGATAGCCACGTGATCAGTGCGTGCACAGTCCCATGATCAGCGCCTGTCAGTCACTGATCATTGCCTGATAAACACGTGATCAGTGCATGATGAGCCATGTGATCAGTGCCCGATCAGCCACGTCATCAGTGCATGCGCAGTCACGTCATCAGTGCATGATAGCCACGTGATCAGTGCATGCTCAGTCACGTGATCTGGACTTGATCAGCCACGTGATCAGTTCCTGCAGAGTCACGTGATCAGGGCCTGCTGAGCTGCGTGATTCCTGCCGGCTCATCTGCTTGACAATTGCCAGCTGAGCTGCGTGATTCCTGCCTGGTCACGTACTTGATTATTGCCAGTTGAGCAGCATGATTCGTCACTGCTGAGCTCCATGCTTATTGCCTGCTGATTGCGTGGTTCGTGTCTGCTCAGCTCTTTGAGTATTGCCTCCTGAGGTCCCTGTTCGGTCGCCACCTGCCGGGGACCAGCCCCAACAGATCCAGGGTATTCGAAGGAGAGATGGCCTAGGCGACTATTTATATGCTAATCAGAGATGTCAAGAATGATAGTATGAGGAGAGCTCAGTAAGAAAATTCGGTGGAGAAAGAGACTGAGTAGCTTGGTTTACGCGGAAGACCAATGAAACTTCAAGACAAGAAGTTTGCACCACTTATGTAGGCCGCAGGCGCCCTCTCGAATAGCGAAAGGTGCCTCACCCTAGACACCTTCTCGAGTGGGTCTTAGCAGCCCAGGCATGATTAGTAAGCGTGGTGGGTTCCGCGTTCCAAATGGAGACTCAGCTGGAAGTTAAAGGGAAGAATGACAAGGAACTTTATGAATTGGAGCTGTAAGTTAACTCTTTGACAGAGAGAGCGAGATGGTGGTGGGGGACAGCCCCCAGTGAAATCAGAGGTGAGAGCACAAAGCAATACAGTAGGCAGACTCCGGTTTTTTTGGGGGGGAGATGCTCGAGAATATCCGGGTGGACTCCTGAGGCTCGATCCCACATTTGTGTATGCCGAGCCTCCTTCCTCATGACCTTTGTCCAGAGTGGAATGCCTCCCCGGCTCCCGGCACATGATCAGTGCATGCTCAGTCACGATATCAGTGCCTGCTCAGCCACGTGATCACTGACGGCACAGTCACGTGATCAGCGCCTCTCAGTCACGTGATCACTGGATGATAAACACGTGATCAGTGAACGACCAGCCACGTGATCACTGCATGCGCGGTCAGGTGGTCAGTTCCTGATCAGCCACCTGATCAGTGCGTGCACAGTCCCATTATCAGCGCCTGTCAGTCACTGATCACTGCCTGATAAACACGTGATCAGTGCATGATGAGCCATGTGATCAGTGCATGATCAGCCACGTGATCAGTGCATGATCAGTCACGTCATCAGTGCATGATAGCCACGTGATCAGTGCATGCTCAGTCACGTGATCTGAGCATGATCAGTCACGTGACCAGTACATGGTAGCTGCGTGATCAGTGCATGATCAGCCAAGTTAGCAGTGCATGATAGCCACGTGATCAGTGTATGATCAGCCACGTGATCAGTGCATGATCAATCACGTGATCAGTGTATGATCAGCCACGTGAACAGTGCATGCTCAGTCACGTGATCAGGGCCTTCTGAGCTGCGTGATTACTGTCTGCTCATCTGCTTGACAATTGCCAGCTGAGCTGTACGATTCCTGCCTGTCATCTGCTTGACAATTGCCAGCTGTGCTGCATAATTCGTGCCTGCTCAGCTGCTTGATTATTGCCAGCTGAGCAGCATGATTCCTCACACCTGAGTTCCATGATTATTGCCTGCTGACTGTTTGATTCGTGCCTACTCAGCTCTTTGTTTATTGCTTCCAGAGGCACATGATCAGTGTATGATAGCAAACATGAGCAGCGCATGATCAGTCACATGATCAGTGCCATTAAGTCACGTGATCACTACATGATAGTCATGTGATCAGTCCATGCTCAGTCATGGTATCAGTGAATGATCAGCCACGTGATCAGTGCATGATCTGTCACATGATTAGTGTATGATCATCCACGTGATCAGTGCATGGGCAGTCATGTGATCAGTGCATGATATAGACGTGATCAGTGCATGATCAGTCTCGTGGTCAGTGCATGATAGCCACGTGATCAGTGCATGATCAGTCACCTGATGGGTGTATGGTCATTCACGTGTCCTGTACATGGTAGCTACATGACCATTGCATGATCAGCCACATGAGTAATGCATGATAGCCACGTGATCAGTGCATGCTCAGTCACGTGATCTGGACTTGATCAGCCACGTGATCAGTGCCTGCAGAGTCACGTGATCAGGGCCTGCTGAGCTGCGTGATTCCTGCCGGCTCATCTGCTTGACAATTGCCAGCTGAGCTGCGTGATTCCTGCCTGGTCACGTACTTGATTATTGCCAGTTGAGCAGCATGATTCGTCACTGCTGAGCTCCATGCTTATTGCCTGCTGATTGCGTGGTTCGTGTCTGCTCAGCTCTTTGAGTATTGCCTCCTGAGGTCCCTGTTCGGTCGCCACCTGCCGGGGACAAGCCCCAACTGATCCAGGGTATTCGAAGGAGAGATGGCCTAGGCAACTATTTATATGCTAATCAGAGATGTCAAGAATGATAGTATGAGGAGAGCTCAGTAAGAAAATTCGGTGGAGAAAGAGACTGAGTAGCTTGGTTTACGCGGAAGACCAATGAAACTTCAAGACAAGAAGTTTGCACCACTTACGTAGGCCGCAGGCGCCCTCTCGAATAGCGAAAGGTGCCTCACCCTAGACACCTTCTCGAGTGGGTCTTAGCAGCCCAGGCATAATTAGGAAGTGTGGTGGGTTCCGCGCTCTAGATGGAGACTCAGCTGGAAGTTAAAGGGAAGAATGACAAGGAACTTTATGAATTGGAGCTGTAAGTTAACTCTTTGACAGAGAGAGCGAGATGGTGGTGGGGGACAGCCCCCAGTGAAATCAGAGGTGAGAGCACAAAGCAATACAGTAGGCAGACTCCGGTTTTTTTGGGGGGAGATGCTCGAGAATATCCGGGTGGACTCCTGAGGCTCGATCCCACATTTGTGTATGCCGAGCCTCCTTCCTCATGACCTTTGTCCAGAGTGGAATGCCTCCCCGGCTCCCGGCACATGATCAGTGCATGCTCAGTCACGATATCAGTGCCTGCTCAGCCACGTGATCACTGACGGCACAGTCACGTGATCAGCGCCTCTCAGTCACGTGATCACCGTATGATAAACACGTGATCAGTGAACGACCAGCCACGTGATCACTGCATGCGCGGTCAGGTGGTCAGTTCCTGATCAGCCACCTGATCAGTGCGTGCACAGTCCCATTATCAGCGCCTGTCAGTCACTGATCATTGCCTGATAAACACGTGATCAGTGCATGATGAGCCATGTGATCAGTGCCTGATTAGCCACGTCATCAGTGCATGCGCAGTCACGTCATCAGTGCATGATAGCCACGTGATCAGTGCATGCTCAGTCACGTGATCTGGACTTGATCAGCCACGTGATCAGTGCCTGCAGAGTCACGTGATCAGGGCCTGCTGAGCTGCGTGATTCCTGCCGGCTCATCTGCATGACAATTGCCATCTGAGCTGCGTGATTCCTGTCGGCTCATCTGCTTGACAATTGCCAGCTGAGCTGCGTGATTCCTGCCTGGTCACATGCTTGATTATTGCCAGTTGAGCAGCATGATTCGTCACTGCTGAGCTCCATGCTTATTGCCTGCTGATTGCGTGGTTCGTGTCTGCTCAGCTCTTTGAGTATTGCCTCCTGAGGTCCCTGTTTGGTCGCCACCTGCCGGGGACCAGCCCCAACTGATCCAGGGTATTCGAAGGAGAGATGGCCTAGGCGACTATTTATATGCTAATCAGAGATGTCAAGAATGATAATATGAGGAGAGCTCAGTAGGAAAATTCGGTGGAGAAAAGAGACTGAGTAGCTTGGTTTACGCGGAAGGCCAATCAAACTTCAAGACAAGAAGTTTGCACCACTTATGTAGGCCGCAGGCGCCCTCTCGAATAGCGAAAGGTGCCTCACCCTAGACACCTTCTCGAGTGGGTCTTAGCAGCCCAGGCATAATTAGTAAGCGTGGTGGGTTCCGCGCTCCAGATGGAGACTCAGCTGGAAGTTAAAGGGAAGAATGACAAGGAACTTTATGAATTGGAGCTGTAAGTTAACTCTTTGACAGAGAGAGCGAGATGGTGGTGGGGGACAGCCCCCAGTGAAATCAGAGGTGAGAGCACAAAGCAATACAGTAGGCAGACTCTGGTTTTTTTGGGGGAGATGCTCGAGAATATCCGGGTGGACTCCTGAGGCTCGATCCCGCATTTGGGTATGCCGAGCCTCCTTCCTCATGACCTTTGTCCAGAGTGGAATGCCTCCCTGGCTCCCGGCACATGATCAGTGCATGCTCAGTCACGATATCAGTGCCTGCTCAGCCACGTGATCAGTGACGGCACATTCACGTGATCAGCGCCTCTCAGTCACGTGATCACCGTATGATAAACACGTGATCAGTGAACGACCAGCCACGTGATCACTGCATGCACAGTCAGGTGGTCAGTTCCTGATCAGCCACCTGATCAGTGCGTGCACAGTCCCCTGATCAGCGCCTGTCAGTCACTGATCACTGCCTGATAAACACGTGATCAGTGCCCGAACAGCCACGTCATCAGTGCATGCGCAGTCACGTGATCAGTGCATTATAGCCACGTGAACAGTGGGTGCACAGTCCCATGATCAGCGCCTGTCAGTCACTGATCGTTGCCTGATAAACACGTGATCAGTGCATGAGAGCCACGTGATCAGTGCATGATCAGTCACGTGATAGTTGTGTGATCAGCCACGTGAACAGTGCATGCTCAGTCACGTGATCAGGGCCTGCTGAGCTGCGTGATTTCTGTCTGCTCATCTGCTTGACAATTGCCAGCTGAGCTGCACGATTCCTGCCTTTCATCTCCTTGACAATTGCCACCTGTGCTGTGCAATTCCTGCCTGCTCATCTACTTGATTATTGCCAGCTGAGCAGCATGATTTCTCAGAGCTTAGTTCCATGATTATTGCCTGGTGACTGATTCCTGCCTGCTCAGCTCTTTGTTCATTGCCTCCAGAGGCACATGATCAGTGTATGACACCAAACATGATCAGCACATGACCAGTCACATGATCAATGCATGATAAGCCAGGTGATCAGTGCATGATTAATTACGTGATCAGTGCATGATCAGTCATATGACCAGTACATGGTAGCTGCGTGATCAGTGCATGATCTGTCACATGATTAGTGTATGATCATCCACATGATCAGTGCATGGGCAGTCATGTGATCAGTGCATGATCAGTCGTGATCAGTGCATGATCAGTCACGTGATCAGTGCATGATCAGCCACGTGATCAGTGCATGATCAGTCACATGTTGTCAGCCTGATCAGTGCATGATCACACGTGATCAGCATGCATGATCAGCCATGATCATGCATGATCAGTCACACGTGATCAGTCATGATCAGTGTCACATGATCAGTGCATGATCAGCCAGTGCATGATCATCAGTGATCAGTCACGTGATCAGTGCACATGTTCAGTGTGATCAGTCATGATCAGTGATGACAATCAGTGCATGATGCAGTGAGCTGCGTGATTCCTGATCAGTGCTCATCTGCATGACAATTGCCATCTGAGCTGCGTGATTCCTGTCGGCTCATCTGCTTGACAATTGTCAGCTGAGCTGCGTGATTCCTGCCTGGTCACGTGCTTGATTATTTCCAGTTGAGCAGCATGATTCGTCACTGCTGAGCTCCATGCTTATTGCCTGCTGATTGCGTGGTTCCTGTCTGCTCAGCTCTTTGAGTATTGCCTCCTGAGGTCCCTGTTCGGTCGCCACCTGCCGGGGACCAGCCCCAACTGATCCAGGGTATTCGAAGGAGAGATGGCCTAGGCGACTATTTATATGCTAATCAGAGATGTCAAGAATGATAGTATGAGGAGAGCTCAGTAGGAAAATTCGGTGGAGAAAAGAGACTGAGTAGCTTGGTTTACGCGGAAGACCAATCAAACTTCAAGACAAGAAGTTTGCACCACTTATGTAGGCCGCAGGTGCCCTCTCGAATAGCGAAAGGTGCCTCACCCTAGACACCTTCTCGAGTGGGTCTAAGCAGCCCAGGCATAATTAGTAAGCGTGGTGGGTTCCGCGCTCCAGATGGAGACTCAGCTGGAAGTTAAAGGGAAGAATGACAAGGAACTTTATGAATTGGAGCTGTAAGTTAACTCTTTGACAGAGAGAGCGAGATGGTGGTGGGGGACAGCCCCCAGTGAAATCAGAGGTGAGAGCACAAAGCAATACAGTAGGCAGACTCTGGTTTTTTGGGGGGAGATGCTCGAGAATATCCGGGTGGACTCCTGAGGCTCGATCCCGCATTTGCGTATGCCGAGCCTCCTTCCTCATGACGTTTGTCCAGAGTGGAATGCCTCCCCGGCTCCCGGCACATGATCAGTGCATGCTCAGTCACGATATCAGTGCCTGCTCAGCCACGTGATCACTGACGGCATAGTCACGTGATCAGCGCCTCTCAGTCACTTGATTACCGTATGATAAACACGTGATCAGTGAACGACCAGCCACGTGATCACTGCATGTGCGGTCAGGTGGTCAGTTCCTGATCAGCCACCTGATCAGTGCGTGCACAGTCCCCTGATCAGCGCCTGTCAGTCACTGATCACTGCCTGATAAACACGTGATCAGTGCCCGAACAGCCACGTCATCAGTGCATGCGCAGTCACGTCATCAGTGCATGATAGCCACGTGATCAGTGCGTGCACAGTCCCATGATCAGTGCCTGTCAGTCACTGATCATTGCCTGATTAACACGTGATCAGTGCATGATGAGCCATGTGATCAGTGCCCGATGAGCCATGTCATCAGTGCATGCGCAGTCACATCATCAGTGCATGATACCCACGTGATCAGTGCATGCTCAGTCACGTGATCTGGACTTGATCAGCCACGTGATCAGTGCCTGCAGAGTCACGTGATCAGGGCCTGCTGAGCTGCGTGATTCCTGCCGGCTCATCTGCTTGACAATTGCCAGCTGAGCTGCGTGATTCCTGCCTGGTCACGTGCTTGATTATTGCCAGTTGAGCAGCATGATTCGTCACTGCTGAGCTCCATGCTTATTGCCTGCTGATTTCGTGGTTCGTGTCTGCTCAGCTCTTTGAGTATTGCCTCCTGAGGTCCCTGTTCGGTCGCCACCTGCCGGGGACCAGCCCCAACTGATCCAGGGTATTCGAAGGAGAGATGGCCTAGGCGACTATTTATATGCTAATCAGAGATATCAAGAATGATAGTATGAGGAGAGCTCAGTAGGAATATTCGGTGGAGAAAAGAGACTGAGTAGCTTGGTTTACGCGGAAGACCAATCAAACTTCAAGACAAGAAGTTTGCACCACTTACGTAGGCCGCAGGTGCCCTCTCGAATAGCGAAAGGTGCCTCACCCTAGACACCTTCTCGAGTGGGTCTTAGCAGCCCAGGCATAATTAGTAAGCGTGGTGGGTTCCCGCGCTCCAGATGGAGACTCAGCTGGAAGTTAAAGGGAAGAATGACAAGGAACTTTATGAATTGGAGCTGTAAGTTAACTCTTTGACAGAGAGAGCGAGATGGTGGTGGGGGACAGCCCCCAGTGAAATCAGAGGTGAGAGCAGAAAGCAATACAGTAGGCAGACTCCGGTTTTTTTGGGGGAGATGCTCGAGAATATCCTGGTGGACTCCTGAGGCTCGATCCCGCATTTGCGTATGCCGAGCCTCCTTCCTCATGACCTTTGTCCAGAGTGGAATGCCTCCCCGGCTCCCGGCACATGATCAGTGCATGCTCAGTCACGATATCAGTGCCTGCTCAGCCACGTGATCACTGACGGCACAGTCACGTGATCAGCGCCTCTCAGTCACGTGATCACCGTATGATAAACACGTGATCAGTGAACGACCAGCCACGTGATCACTGCATGCGCAGTCAGGTGGTCAGTTCCTGATTAGCCACCTGATCAGTGCGTGCACAGTCCCCTGATCAGCGCCTGTCAGTCACTGATCACTGCCTGATAAACACGTGATCAGTGCCCGAACAGCCACGTCATCAGTGCATGCGCAGTCACGTGATCAGTGCATGATAGCCACGTGATCAGTGCATGATCAGTCACGTGATCTGGACATGATCAGTCACGTGATCAGTGCATGCAGAGTCACGTGATCAGTGCCTGCTGAGCTCCGTGATTCCTGCCAGCTCATCTGCATGACACGTGATCATGCTGAGCTGCGTGATTCCTGCCGGCTCATCTGCATGACAATTGCCAGCTGAGCTGCGTGATTCCTGTCGGCTCATCTGCTTGACAATTGCCAGCTGAGCTGCGTGATTCCTGCCTGGTCCCGTGCTTGATTATTGCCAGTTGAGCAGCGTGATTCGTCACTGCTGAGCTCCATGCTTATTGCCTGCTGATTGCGTGGTTCGTGTCTGCTCAGCTCTTTGAGTATTGCCTCCTGAGGTCCCTGTTCGGTCGCCACCTGCCGGGGACCAGCCCCAACTGATCCAGGGTATTCGAAGGAGAGATGGCCTAGGCGACTATTTATATGCTAATCAGAGATGTCAAGAATTATAGTATGAGGAGAGCTCAGTAGGAAAATTCGGTGGAGAAAAGAGACTGAGTAGCTTGGTTTACGCGGAAGACCAATCAAACTTCAAGACAAGAAGTTTGCACCACTTACGTAGGCCGCAGGCGCCTCTCGAATAGCGAAAGGTGCCTCACCCTAGACACCTTCTCGAGTGGGTCTTAGCAGCCCAGGCATAATTAGTAAGCGTGGTGGGTTCCGCGCTCCAGATGGAGACTCAGCTGGAAGTTAAAGGGAAGAATGACAAGGAACTTTATGAATTGGAGCTGTAAGTTAACTCTTTGACAGAGAGAGCGAGATGGTGGTGGGGGACAGCCCCCAGTGAAATCAGAGGTGAGAGCACAAAGCAATACAGTAGGCAGACTCCGGTTTTTTGGGGGGGAGATGCTCGAGAATATCCGGGTGGACCCCTGAGGCTCGATCCCGCATTTGCGTATGCCGAGCCTCCTTCCTCATGACCTTTGTCCAGAGCGGAATGCCTCCCCGGCTCCCGGCACATGATCAGTGCATGCTCAGTCACGATATCAGTGCCTGCTCAGCCACGTGATCACTGACGGCACAGTCACGTGATCAGCGCCTCTCAGTCACGTGATCACCGTATGATAAACACGTGATCAGTGAACGACCAGCCACGTGATCACTGCATGCACAGTCAGGTGGTCAGTTCCTGATCAGCCACCTGATCAGTGCGTGCACAGTCCCCTGATCAGCGCCTGTCAGTCACTGATCATTGCTTGATAAACACGTGATCAGTGCCCGAACAGCCACGTCATCAGTGCATGCGCAGTCACGTGATCAGTGCATGATAGCCACGTGATCAGTGCGTGCACAGTCCCATGATCAGCGCCTGTCAGTCACTGATCATTGCCTGATAAACAGGTGATCAGTGCATGATGAGCCATGTGATCAGTGCCCGATCAGCCACGTCATCAGTGCATGCGCAGTCACGTCATCAGTGCATGATAGCCACGTGATCAGTGCATGCTCAGTCACGTGATCTGGACTTGATCAGCCACGTGATCAGTGCCTGCAGAGTCACGTGATCAGGGCCTGCTGAGCTGCGTGATTCCTGCCGGCTCATCTGCATGACAATTGCCAGCTGAGCTGCGTGATTCTTGTCGGCTCATCTGCATGACAATTGCCAGCTCAGCTGCGTGATTCCTGTCGGCTCATCTGCTTGACAATTGTCAGCTGAGCTGCGTGATTCCTGCCTGGTCACGTGCTTGATTATTGCCGGTTGAGCAGCATGATTCGTCACTGCTGAGCTCCATGCTTATTGCCTGCTGATTGCGTGGTTCCTGTCTGCTCAGCTCTTTGAGTATTGCCTCCTGAGGTCCCTGTTCGGTCTCCACCTGCCGGGGACCAGCCCCAACTGATCCAGGGTATTCGAAGGAGAGATGGCCTAGGCGACTATTTATATGCTAATCAGAGATGTCAAGAATAATAGTATGAGGAGAGCTCAGTAGGAAAATTCGGTGGAGAAAAGAGACTGAGTAGCTTGGTTTACGCGGAAGACCAATCAAACTTCAAGACAAGAAGTTTGCACCACTTACGTAGGCCGCAGGTGCCCTCTCGAATAGCGAAAGGTGCCTCAGCCTAGACACCTTCTCGAGTGGGTCTAAGCAGCCCAGGCATAATTAGTAAGCGTGGTGGGTTCCGCGCTTCAGATGGAGACTCAGCTGGAAGTTAAAGGGAAGAATGACAAGGAACTTTATGAATTGGAGCTGTAAGTTAACTCTTTGACAGAGAGAGCGAGATGGTGGTGGGGGACAGCCCCCAGTGAAATCAGAGGTGAGAGCACAAAGCAATACAGTAGGCAAACTCTGGTTTTTTTGGGGGGGAGATGCTCGAGAATATCCGGGTGGACTCCTGAGGCTCGATCCCGCATTTGCGTATGCCGAGCCTCCTTCCTCATGACCTTTGTCCAGAGTGGAATGCCTCCCCAGCTCCCGGCACATGATCAGTGCATGCTCAGTCACGATATCAGTGCCTGCTCAGCCACGTGATCACTGACGGCACAGTCACGTGATCAGCGCCTCTCAGTCACGTGATTACCGTATGATAAACACGTGATCAGTGAACGACCAGCCACGTGATCACTGCATGCGCAGTCAGGTGGTCAGTTCCTGATCAGCCACCTGATCAGTGCGTGCACAGTCCCCTGATCAGCGCCTGTCAGTCACTGATCACTGCCTGATAAACACGTGATCAGTGCCCGACCAGCCACGTCATCAGTGCATGCGCAGTCACGTGATCAGTGCATGATAGCCACGTGATCAGTGCGTGCACAGTCCCATGATCAGCTCCTGTCAGTCACTGATCATTGCCTGATAAACACGTGATCAGTGCATGATGAGCCATGTGATCAGTGCCCGATCAGCCACGTCATCAGTGCATGCGCAGTCACGTCATCAGTGCATGATAGCCACGTGATCAGTGCATGCTCAGTCACGTGATCTGGACTTGATCAGCCACGTGATCAGTGCCTGCAGAGTCACGTGATCAGGGCCTGCTGAGCTGCGTGATTCCTGCCGGCTCATCTGCTTGACAATTGCCAGCTGAGCTGCGTGATTCCTGCCTGGTCACGTGCTTGATTATTGCCAGTTGAGCAGCATGATTCGTCACTGCTGAGCTCCATACTTATTGCCTGCTGATTGCGTGGTTCGTGTCTGCTCAGCTCTTTGAGTATTGCCTCCTGAGGTCCCTGTTCGGTCGCCACCTGCCGGGGACAAGCCCCAACTGATCCAGGGTATTCGAAGGAGAGATGGCCTAGGCGACTATTTATATGCTAATCAGAGATGTCAAGAATAATAGTATGAGGAGAGCTCAGTAGGAAAATTCGGTGGAGAAAAGATACTGAGTAGCTTGGTTTACGCGGAAGACCAATCAAACTTCAAGACAAGAAGTTTGCACCACTTACGTAGGCCGCAGGCGCCCTCTCGAATAGCGAAAGGTGCCTCACCCTAGACACCTTCTGGAGTGGGTCTTAGCAGCCCAGGCATAATTAGTAAGCCTGGTGGGTTCCGCGCTCCAGATGGAGACTCAGCTGGAAGTTAAAGGGAAGAATGACAAGGAACATTATGAATTGGAGCTTTAAGTTAACTCTTTGACAGAGAGAGCGAGATGGTGGTGGGGGACAGCCCCAGTGAAATCAGAGGTGAAAGCACAAAGCAATACAGTAGGCAGACTCCGGTTTTTTTGGGGGGAGATGCTCGAGAATATCCGGGTGGACTCCTGAGGCTCGATCCCGCATTTGCGTATGCCGAGCCTCCTTCCTCATGACCTTTGTCCAGAGTGGAATGCCTCCCGGCTCCCGGCACATGATCAGTGCATGCTCAGTCACGATATCAGTGCCTGCTCAGCCACGTGATCACTGACGGCACAGTCACGTGATCAGCGCCTCTCAGTCACGTGATCACCGTATGATAAACACGTGATCAGTGAACGACCAGCCACGTGATCACTGCATGCGCAGTCAGGTGGTCAGTTCCTGATCAGCCACCTGATCAGTGCGTGCACAGTCCCCTGATCAGCGCCTGTCAGTCACTGATCACTGCCTGATAAACACGTGATCAGTGCCCGAACAGCCACGTCATCAGTGCATGCGCAGTCACGTGATCAGTGCATGATAGCCACGTGATCAGTGCGTGCACAGTCCCATGATCAGCGCCTGTCAGTCACTGATCATTGCCTGATAAACACGTGATCAGTGCATGATGAGCCATGTGATCAGTGCCCGATCAGCCACGTCATCAGTGCATGCGCAGTCACGTCATCAGTGCATGATAGCCACGTGATCAGTGCATGCTCAGTCACGTGATCTGGACTTGATCAGCCACGTGATCAGTGCCTGCAGAGTCAGGTGATCAGGGCCGGCTGAGCTGCGTGATTCCTGCCGGCTCATCTGCTTGACAATTGCCAGCTGAGCTGCATGATTCCTGCCTGGTCACGTGCTTGATTATTGCCAGTTGAGCAGCATGATTCGTCACTGCTGAGCTCCATGCTTATTGCCTGCTGATTGCGTGGTTCGTGTCTGCTCAGCTCTTTGAGTATTGCCTCCTGAGGTCCCTGTTCGGTCGCCACCTGCCGGGGACCAGCCCCAACTGATCCAGGGTATTCGAAGGAGAGATGGCCTAGGCGACTATTTATATGCTAATCAGAGATGTCAAGAATAATAGTATGAGGAGAGCTCAGTAGGAAAATTCGGTGGAGAAAAGAGACTGAGTAGCTTGGTTTACGCGGAAGACCAATCAAACTTCAAGACAAGAAGTTTGCACCACTTACGTAGGCCGCATGCGCCCTCTCGAATAGCGAAAGGTGCCTCACCCTAGGCACCTTCTCGAGTGGGTCTTAGCAGCCCAGGCATAATTAGTAAGCGTGGTGGGTTCCGCGCTCCAGATGGAGACTCAGCTGGAAGTTAAAGGGAAGAATGACAAGGAACTTTATGAATTGGAGCTGTAAGTTAACTCTTTGACAGAGAGAGCGAGATGGTGGTGAGGGACAGCCCCCAGTGAAATCAGAGGTGAGAGCACAAAGCAATACAGTAGGCAGACTCCGGTTTTTGGGGGGAGATGCTCGAGAATATCCGGGTGGACTCCTGAGGCTCGATCCCGCATTTGTGTATGCCGAGCCTCCTTCCTCATGACCTTTGTCCAGAGTGGAATGCCTCCCCGGCTCCCGGCACATGATCAGTGCATGCTCAGTCACGATATCAGTGCCTGCTCAGCCACGTGATCACTGACGGCACAGTCACGTGATCAGCGCCTCTCAGTCACGTGATCACCGTATGATAAACACGTGATCAGTGAACGACCAGCCACGTGATCACTGCATGCGCGGTCAGGTAGTCAGTTCCTGATCAGCCACCTGATCAGTGCGTGCACAGTCCCCTGATCAGCGCCTGTCAGTCACTGATCAGTGCCTGATAAACACGTGATCAGTGCATGATGAGCCATGTGATCAGTGCATGATCAGCCACGTGATCAGTGCATGCGCAGTCACGTGATCAGTGCATGATAGCCACGTGATCAGTGCATGCTCAGTCACGTGATCTGGACTTGATCAGCCACGTGATCAGTGCCTGCAGAGTCACGTGATCAGGGCCTGCTGAGCTGCGTGATTCCTGCCGGCTCATCTGCATGACAATTGCCAGCTGAGCTGCGTGATTCCTGTCGGCTCATCTGCTTGACAATTGCCAGCTGAGCTGCGTGATTCCTGCCTGGTCACGTGCTTGATTATTGCCAGTTGAGCAGCATGATTCGTCACTGCTGTGCTCCATGCTTATTGCCTGCTGATTGCGTGGTTCGTGTCTGCTCAGCTCTTTGAGTATTGCCTCCTGAGGTCCCTGTTCGGTCGCCACCTGCCGGGGACCAGCCCCAACTGATCCAGGGTATTCGAAGGAGAGATGGCCTAGGCGACTATTTATATGCTAATCAGAGATGTCAAGAATAATAGTATGAGGAGAGCTCAGTAGGAAAATTCGGTGGAGAAAAGAGACTGAGTAGCTTGGTTTACGCGGAAGACCAATCAAACTTCAAGACAAGAAGTTTGCACCACTTACGTAGGCCGCAGGCGCCCTCTCGAATAGCGAAAGGTGCCTCACCCTAGACACCTTCTCGAGTGGGTCTTAGCAGCCCAGGCATAATTAGTTAGCGTGGTGGGTTCCGCGCTCCAGATGGAGACTCAGCTGGAAGTTAAAGGGAAGAATGACAAGGAACTTTATGAATTGGAGCTGTAAGTTAACTCTTTGACAGAGAGAGCGAGATGGTGGTGGGGGACAGCCCCCAGTGAAATCAGAGGTGAGAGCACAAAGCAATACAGTAGGCAGACTCCGGTTTTTTTGGGGGGAGATGCTCGAGAATATCCGGGTGGACTCCTGAGGCTCGATCCCGCATTTGCGTATGCCGAGCCTCCTTCCTCATGACCTTTGTCCAGAGTGGAATGCCTCCCCGGCTCCCGGCACATGATCAGTGCATGCTCAGTCACGATATCAGTGCCTGCTCAGCCACGTGATCACTGACGGCACAGTCACGTGATCAGCGCCTCTCAGTCACGTGATCACCGTATGATAAACACGTGATCAGTGAACGACCAGCCACGTGATCACTGCATGCGCAGTCAGGTGGTCAGTTCCTGATCAGCCACCTGATCAGTGCGTGCACAGTCCCCTGATCAGCGCCTGTCAGTCACTGATCACTGCCTGATAAACACGTGATCAGTGCCCGAACAGCCACGTCATCAGTGCATGCGCAGTCACGTGATCAGTGCATGATAGCCATGTGATCAGTTCGTGCACAGTCCCATGATCAGCGCCTGTCAGTCACTGATCATTGCCTGATAAACACGTGATCAGTGCATGATGAGCCATGTGATCAGTGCATGATCAGCCACGTCATCAGTGCATGCGCAGTCACGTCATCAGTGCATGATAGCCACGTGATCAGTGCATGCTCAGTCACGTGATCTGGACTTGATCAGCCACGTGATCAGTGCCTGCAGAGTCACGTGATCAGGGCCTGCTGAGCTGCGTGATTCCTGCCGGCTCATCTGCTTGACAATTGCCAGCTGAGCTGCATGATTCCTGCCTGGTCACGTGCTTGATTATTGCCAGTTGAGCAGCATGATTCGTCACTGCTGAGCTCCATGCTTATTGCCTGCTGATTGCGTGGTTCCTGTCTGCTCAGCTCTTTGAGTATTGCCTCCTGAGGTCCCTGTTCGGTCGCCACCTGCCGGGGACCAGCCCCAACTGATCCAGGGTATTCGAAGGAGAGATGGCCTAGGCGACTATTTATATGCTAATCAGAGATGTCAAGAATAATAGTATGAGGAGAGCTCAGTAGGAAAATTCGGTGGAGAAAAGAGACTGAGTAGCTTGGTTTACGCGGAAGACCAATCAAACTTCAAGACAAGAAGTTTGCACCACTTACGTAGGCCGCATGGGCCCTCTCGAATAGCGAAAGGTGCCTCACCCTAGGCACCTTCTCGAGTGGGTCTTAGCAGCCCAGGCATAATTAGTAAGCGTGGTGGGTTCCGCGCTCCAGATGGAGACTCAGCTGGAAGTTAAAGGGAAGAATGACAAGGAACTTTATGAATTGGAGCTGTAAGTTAACTCTTTGACAGAGAGAGCGAGATGGTGGTGAGGGACAGCCCCCAGTGAAATCAGAGGTGAGAGCACAAAGCAATACAGTAGGCAGACTCCGGTTTTTTTGGGGGGAGATGCTCGAGAATATCCGGGTGGACTCCTGAGGCTCGATCCCGCATTTGTGTATGCCGAGCCTCCTTCCTCATGACCTTTGTCCAGAGTGGAATGCCTCCCCGGCTCCCGGCACATGATCAGTGCATGCTCAGTCACGATATCAGTGCCTGCTCAGCCACGTGATCACTGACGGCACAGTCACGTGATCAGCGCCTCTCAGTCACGTGATCACCGTATGATAAACACGTGATCAGTGAACGACCAGCCACGTGATCACTGCATGCGCGGTCAGGTAGTCAGTTCCTGATCAGCCACCTGATCAGTGCGTGCACAGTCCCCTGATCAGCGCCTGTCAGTCACTGATCACTGCCTGATAAACACGTGATCAGTGCATGATCAGCCACGTGATCAGTGCATGATCAGCCACGTGATCAGTGCATGATCAGTCACGTGATCAGTGCATGATAGCCACGTGATCAGTGCATGATCAGTCACGTGATCAGTGCATGATCAGCCACGTGATCAGTGCATGCAGAGTCACGTGATCAGTGCATGATGAGCTGCGTGATTCCTGCCGGCTCATCTGCATGACAATTGCCATCTGAGCTGCGTGATTCCTGTCGGCTCATCTGCATGACAATTGCCAGCTGAGCTGCGTGATTCCTGTCGGCTCATCTGCTTGACAATTGCCAGCTGAGCTGCGTGATTCCTGCCTGGTCACGTGCTTGATTATTGCCAGTTGAGCAGCATGATTCGTCACTGCTGAGCTCCATGCTTATTGCCTGCTGATTGCGTGGTTCGTGTCTGCTCAGCTCTTTGAGTATTGCCTCCTGAGGTCCCTGTTCGGTCGCCACCTGCCGGGGACCAGCCCCAACTGATCCAGGGTATTCGAAGGAGAGATGGCCTAGGCGACTCTTTATATGCTAATCAGAGATGTCAAAAATAATAGTATGAGGAGAGCTTAGTAGGAAAATTCGGTGGAGAAAAGAGACTGAGTAGCTTGGTTTACGCGGAAGACCAATCAAACTTCAAGACAAGAAGTTTGCACCACTTACGTAGGCCGCAGGCGCCCTCTCGAATAGCGAAAGGTGCCTCACACTAGACACCTTCTCGAGTGGGTCTTAGCAGCCCAGGCATAATTAGTAAGCGTGGTGGGTTCCGCGCTCCAGATGGAGACTCAGCTGGAAGTTAAAGGGAAGAATGACAAGGAACTTTATGAATTGGAGCTGTAAGTTAACTCTTTGACAGAGAGAGCGAGATGGTGGTGGGGGACAGCCCCCAGTGAAATCAGAGGTGAGAGCACAAAGCAATACAGTAGGCAGACTCTGGTTTTGGGGGGAGATGCTCGAGAATATCCGGGTGGACTCCTGAGGCTCGATCCCGCATTTGCGTATGCCGAGCCTCCTTCCTCATGACCTTTGTCCAGAGTGGAATGCCTCCCCGGCTCCCGGCACATGATCAGTGCATGCTCAGTCATGATATCAGTGCCTGCTCAGCCACGTGATCAGTGACGGCACATTCACGTGATCAGCGCCTCTCAGTCACGTGATCACCGTATGATAAACACGTGATCAGTGAATGACCAGCCACGTGATCACTGCATGCGCAGTCAGGTGGTCAGTTCCTGATCAGCCACCTGATCAGTGCGTGCACAGTCCCCTGATCAGCGCCTGTCAGTCACTGATCACTGCCTGATAAACACGTGATCAGTGCACGAACAGCCACGTGATCAGTGCATGCGCAGTCACGTGATCAGTGCATGATAGCCACGTGATCAGTGCGTGCACAGTCCCATGATCAGTGCCTGTCAGTCACTGATCAGTGCCTGATAAACACGTGATCAGTGCATGATAGCCACGTGATCAGTGCATGATCAGTCACGTGATCAGTGTGTGATCAGCCACGTGATCAGTGCATGCTCAGTCACGTGATCAGGGCCTGCTGAGCTGCGTGATTACTGTCTGCTCATCTGCTTGACAATTGCCAGCTGAGCTGCACGATTCCTGCCTGTCATCTGCTTGACAATTGCCACCTGTGCTGCGTGATTCCTGCCTGCTCATCTGCTTGATTATTGCCAGCTGAGCAGCATGATTTCTCAGCTGAGTTCCATGATTATTGCCTGCTGACTGATTCGTGCCTGCTCAGCTCTTTGTTCATTGCCTCCAGAGGCACATGATCAGTGTATGACACCAAACATGATCAGCACATGATCAGTCACATGATCAATGCATGATAAGCCAGGTGATCAGTGCATGATCAATTACGTGATCAGTGCATGATCAGTCATGTGACCAGTACATGGTAGCTGCGTGATCATTGCATGATCAGCCACGTGATCAGTGCATGATCAGTCACATGATCAGTGTATGATCATCCACATGATCAGTGCATGGGCAGTCATGTGATCAGTGCATGATTAGTCGTGATCAGTGCATGATCAGTCACGTGATCAGTGCATGATAGCCACGTGATCAGTGCATGATCAGTCACCTGATGGGTGCATGATCATTCACGTGACCAGTACATGGTAGCTATATGATCAGTGTATGTCCAGCCACGTGATCAGTGCATGATAGCCACGTGATCAGTGCATGATCAGCCACGTGATCAGTGCATGATCAGTCACGTGATCAGTGCATGATCAGCCACGTGATCAGTGCATGATCAATTACGTGATCAGTGCATGATCAGTCACGTGATCAGTGCATGATAGCTGCGTGATCAGTGCATGATCAGCCACGTGATCAGTGCATGATAGCCACGTGATCAGTGCATGATCAGTCACGTGATCAGTGCATGATCAGTCACGTGATCAGTGCATGATAGCCACGTGATCAGTGCATGATCAGCCACGTGATCAGTGCATGATAGCCACGTGATCAGTGCATGATCAGTCACGTGATCAGTGCATGATCAGCCACGTGATCAGTGCATGATCAGACACGTGATCAGTGCATGATCAGCCACGTGATCAGTGCATGATCAGTCACGTGATCAGTGTATGATCAGCCACGTGATCAGTGCATGCTCAGTCACGTGATCAGGGCCTGCTGAGCTGCGTGATTACTGTCTGCTCATCTGCTTGACAATTGCCAGCTGAGCTGCACGATTCCTGCCTGTCATCTGCTTGACAATTGCCAGCTGTGCTGCGTGATTCCTGCCTGCTCAGCTGCTTGATTATTGCCAGCTGAGCAGCATGATTCCTCACACCTGAGTTCCATGATTATTGCCTGCTGACTGTTTGATTCGTGCCTACTCAGCTCTTTGTTTATTGCCTCCAGAGGCACATGATCAGTGTATGATAGCAAACATGATCAGCGCATGATCAGTCACATGATCAGCGCCATTAAGTCACGTGATCACTACATGATAGTCATGTGATCAGTCCATGCACAGTCACGGTATCAGTGCATGATCAGCCACGTGATCAGTGCATGATCAGTCACTTGATTAGTGTATGATCATCCACGTGATCAGTGCATGGGCAGTCATGTGATCAGTGCATGATATAGACGTGATCAGTGCATGATCAGTCACGTGATCAGTGCATGATCAGTCACTGATCAGTGCATGATCAGTCACGTGATCAGTGCATGATCAGTCACGTGATCAGTGCATGATCAGGCACGTGATCAGTGCATGATCAGCCACGTGATCAGTGCATGATAGCCACGTGATCAGTGCATGATCAGTCACGTGATCAGTGCATGATCAGCCATGTGATCAGTGCATGATCAGCCACGTGATCAGTGCATGATCAGCCACGTGATCAGTGCATGATAGCCACGTGATCAGTGCATGATCAGTCACGTGATCAGTGCATGATCAGTCACGTGATCAGTGCATGATCAGCCACGTGATCAGTGCATGATCAGCCACGTGATCAGTGCATGATCAGCACGTGATCAGTGCATGATCAGTTACGTGATCAGTGTATGATCAGCCACGTGATCAGTGCATGATCAGACACGTGATCAGTGCATGATCAGCCACGTGATCAGTGCATGATATCCACGTGATCAGTGCATGATCAGTCACGTGATCAGTGTATGATCAACCACGTGAACAGTGCATGCTCAGTCACGTGATCAGGGCCTGCTGAGCTGCGTGATTACTGTCTGCTCATCTGCTTGACAATTGCCAGCTGAGCTGCACGATTCCTGCCTGTCATCTGCTTCACAATTGCCTGCTGTGCTGCGTAATTCCTGCCTGCTCAGCTGCTTGATTATTGCCAGCTGAGCAGCATGATTCCTCACACCTGAGTTCCATGATTATTGCCTGCTGACTGTTAGATTCGTGCCTACTCAGCTCTTTGTTTATTGCCTCCAGAGGCACATGATCAGTGTATGATAGAAAACATGATCAGTGCATGATCAGTCACATGATCAGCGCCATTAAGTAACGTGATCACTACATGATAGTCATGTGATCAGTCCATGCACAGTCACGGTATCAGTGCATGATCAGCCACGTGATCAGTGCATGATCTGTCACATGATTAGTGTATGATCATCCACGTGATCAGTGCATGGGCAGTCATGTGATCAGTGCATGATATAGACGTGATCAGTGCATGATCAGTCACGTGATCAGTGCATGATCAGTCAACGTGATCAGTGCATGATCAGTTACGTGATCAGTGCATGATCAGCCACGTGATCAGTGCATGATAGCCACGTGATCAGTGCATGATCAGTCACGTGATAGTGCATGATCAGCCACGTGATCAGTGCATGATAGCCACGTGATCAGTGCATGATAGCCACGTGATCAGTGCATGATCAGTCACGTGATCAGTGCATGATCAGTCACGTGATCGTGTGATCAGCCACGTGATCAGTGCATGATCCACGTGATCAGTGCATGATCAGTCACGTGATCAGTGCATGATCAGTCACGTGACCAGTGCATGGTAGCCACGTGATCAGTGCATGATCAGCCACGTGATCAGTGCATGATAGCCACGTGATCAGTGCATGATCAGTCACGTGATCGTGTGTGATCAGCCACGTGATCAGTGCATGACAGCCACGTGATCAGTGCATGATAGCCACGTGATCAGTGCATGATCAGCCACGTGATCAGTGCATGATCAGTCACGTGATACAGTGTGATCAGCCACGTGATCAGTGCATGATCAGCCACGTGATCAGTGCATGATCAGTCACGTGATCAGTACATGGTTGCTACGTGATCAGTGCATGATCAGCCACGTGATCAGTGCATGATAGCCACGTGATCAGTGCATGATCAGTCACGTGATCAGTGCATGATCAGTCACGTGATCAGTGCATGATCATTTACGTGATCAGTGCATGATCAGTCACGTGATCAGTATATGATAGCCACGTGATCATTGCATGACAGCCACGTGAGCAGTGCATGATAGCCACGTGATGTGTGCATGATCAGTCACGTGATCAGTGCATGATCAGCCACGTGATCAGTGCATGATAGCCACGTGATCAGTGCATGATCAGTTACGTGAGCAGTGTATGATCAGCCACGTGATCAGTGCATGGTCAGACACGTGAACAGTGTATGATCAGCCACGTGATCAGTGCATGATATCCAAGTGATCAGTGCATGATCATCACGTGATCAGTGTATGATCAGCCACGTGAACAGTGCATGCTCAGTCACGTGATCAGGGCCTGCTGAGCTGCGTGATTACTGTCTGCTCATCTGCTTGACAATTGCCAGCTGAGCTGCACGATTCCTGCCTGTCATCTGCTTGACAATTGCCAGCTGTGCTGCGTAATTCCTGCCTGCTCAGCTGCTTGATTATTGCCAGCTGAGCAGCATGATTCCTCACAGCTGAGTTCCATGATTATTGCCTGCTGACTTATGATTCGTGCCTACTCAGCTCTTTGTTTATTGCCTCCAGAGGCACATGATCAGTGTATGATAGCAAACATGATCAGCGCATGATCAGTCACATGATCAGCGCCATTAAGTCACGTGATCACTACATGATAGTCATGTGATCAGTCCATGCTCAGTCACGGTATCAGTGCATGATCAGCCACGTGATCAGTGCATGATCAGCCACGTGATCAGTGCATGATAGCCATGTGATCAGTGCATGATCAGTTACGTGATCAGTGCATGATCAGGCACGTGATCAGTGCATGATCAGTCACCTGATGGGTGCATGATCAGTCACGTGACCAGTACATGGTAGCTACATGATCATTGCATGATCAGCCACGTGAGTAGTGCATGATAGCCACGTGATCAGTGCATGATCAGTCACGTGATCAGTGCATGATCAGCCATGTGATCAGTGCATGATCAGGCACGTGATCAGTGCATGATCAGCCACGTGATCAGTGCATGATAGCCACGTGATCAGTGCATGATCAGTCACGTGATCAGTGCATGATCAGTCACGTGATCAGTGCATGATCAGCCACGTGATCAGTGCATGATCAGCCACGTGATCAGTGCATGATCATCACGTGATCAGTGCATGATCAGTCACGTGATCAGTGCATGATCAGCCACGTGATCAGTGCATGATCAGACACGTGATCAGTGCATGATCAGCCACGTGATCAGTGCATGATAGCCACGTGATCAGTGCATGATCAGTCACGTGATCAGTGTATGATCAGCCACGTGATCAGTGCATGCTCAGTCACGTGATCAGGGCCTGCTGAGCTGCGTGATTACTGTCTGCTCATCTGCTTGACAATTGCCAGCTGAGCTGCACGATTCCTGCCTGTCATCTGCTTGACAATTGCCAGCTGTGCTGCGTAATTCCTGCCTGCTCAGCTGCTTGATTATTGCCAGCTGAGCAGCATGATTCCTCACAGCTGAGTTCCATGATTATTGCCTGCTGACTTTTGATTCGTGCCTACTCAGCTCTTTGTTTATTGCCTCCAGAGGCACATGATCAGTGTATGATAGAAAACATGATCAGCGCAAAATCAGTCACATGATCAGCATTAAGTCACGTGATCACATGATAGTCATGTGATCAGTCCATGCTCAGTCACGTATCAGTGCATGATCAGCCACGTGATCAGTGCATGATCAGTCACATGATCAGTGTATGATCATCCACGTGATCAGTGCATGGGCAGTCATGTGATCAGTGCATGATATAGACGTGATCAGTGCATGATCAGTCACGTGATCAGTGCATGATAGCCACGTGATCAGTGCATGATCAGTCACGTGATGGGTGTATGTTCATTCACGTGACCTGTACATGGTAGCTACATGATCATTGCATGATCAGCCACGTGAGTAGTGCATGATAGCCACGTGATCAGTGCATGATCAGTCACGTGATCAGTGCATGATCAGTCCTGTGACCAGTACATGGTAGCTGCGTGATCATGCATGATCAGCCACGTGATCAGTGCATGATAGCCACGTGATCAGTGCATGATCAGTCACGTGATCAGTGCATGATCAGTCACGTGATCAGTGCATGATCAGCCACGTGATCAGTGCATGATCAGTCACGTGATCAGTGCATGATCAGTCACGTGATCAGTGCATGGTAGCTACGTGATCAGTGCATGATCAGCCACGTGATCAGTGCATGATAGCCACGTGATCAGTGCATGATCAGTCACGTGATCAGTGCATGATCAGTCACGTGATCAGTGCATGATCAGTCACGTGATCAGTGCATGATCAGTCACGTGATCAGTGCATGATCAGCCACGTGATCAGTGCATGATCAGTCGCATGATCAGTGCATGATCAGCCACGTGATCAGTGCATGATCAGTCACGTGATCAGTGCATGATGTAGACGTGATCAGTGCATGATCAGTCACGTGATCAGTGCATGATCAGCCACGTGATCAGTGCATGATAGCCACGTGATCAGTGCATGATAGCCACGTGATCAGTGCATGATCAGTCACGTGATCAGTGCATGATCAGCCACGTGATCAGTGCATGATAGCCACGTGATCAGTGCATGATCAGTCACGTGATCAGTGCATGATCAGTCACGTGATCAGTGCATGATCAGCCACGTGATCAGTGCATGATCAGCCACGTGATCAGTGCATGATCAGTCACGTGATCAGTGCATGATCAGTCACGTGATCAGTGCATGATCAGTCACGTGATCAGTGCATGATCAGCCACGTGATCAGTGCATGATAGCCACGTGATCAGTGCATGATCAGTCACGTGATCAGTGCATGATCAGTCACGTGATCAGTGCATGATCAGCCACGTGATCAGTGCATGATCAGCCACGTGATCAGTGCATGATCAGCCACGTGATCAGTGCATGATCAGCCACGTGATCAGTGCATGATCAGTCACGTGATCAGTACATGATCAGTCACGTGAACAGTGCATGATCATTTACGTGATCAGTGCATGATCAGTCACGTGACCAGTATATGGTAGCTACGTGATCATTCCATGACAGCCACGTGAGCAGTGCATGATAGCCACGTGATGTGTGCATGATGAGTTACGTGAGCAGAGTATGATCAGCCACGTGATCAGTGCATGAGTGCCACGTGATCAGTGCATGATATGTCACGTGACAGGTGTGTGATCAGCCACGTGAACAGTGCATGTTCAGCCACGTGATCAGTGCATGATAGCCACGTGATCAGTGCATGATCAGTTACGTGAGCAGTGTATGATCAGCCACGTGATCAGTGCATGGTCAGACACGTGAACAGTGTATGATCAGCCACGTGATCAGTGCATGATATCCAAGTGATCAGTGCATGATCAATCACGTGATCAGTGTATGATCAGCCACGTGAACAGTGCATGCTCAGTCACGTGATCTGGGCCTGCTGAGCTGCGTGATTACTGTCTGCTCATCTGCTTGACAATTGCCAGCTGAGCTGCACGATTCCTGCCTGTCATCTGCTTGACAATTGCCAGCTGTGCTGCGTAATTCCTGCCTGCTCAGCTGCTTGATTATTGCCAGCTGAGCAGCATGATTCCTCACAGCTGAGTTCCATGATTATTGCCTGCTGACTGTTTGATTCGTGCCTACTCAGCTCTTTGTTTATTGCCTCCAGAGGCACATGATCAGTGTATGATAGCAAACATGATCAGCGCATGATCAGAGCCATTAAGTCACGTGATCACTACATGATAGTCATGTGATCAGTCCATGCTCAGTCACGGTATCAGTGCATGATCAGCCACGTGATCAGTGCATGATCAGCCACGTGATCAGTTCATGATAGCCATGTGATCAGTGCATGATCAGTCACGTGATCAGTGCATGATCAGTCACGTGATCAGTGCATGATCAGCCACGTGATCAGTGCATGATCAGTCACCTGATGGGTGTATGATCAGTCACGTGACCAGTACATGGTAGCTACATGATCATTGCATGATCAGCCACGTGAGTAGTGCATGATAGCCACGTGATCAGTGCATGATCAGTCACGTGATCAGTGCATGATCAGTCACGTGATCAGTGCATGATCAGCCACGTGATCAGTGCATGATCAGTCACGTGATCAGTGCATGATAGCCCGTGATCAGTGCATGATCAGTCACGTGATCAGTGCATGATCAGTCACGTGATCAGTGCATGATCAGCCACGTGATCAGTGCATGATCAGCCACGTGATCAGTGCATGATCAGTCACGTGATCAGTGCATGATCAGCCACGTGATCAGTGCATGATATCAGTGCATGATAGCCACGTGATCAGTGCATGATAGCCACGTGATCAGTGCATGATCAGTCACGTGATACGTGTGATCAGCCACGTGATCAGTGCATGATATCCACGTGATCAGTGCATGATAGCCACGTGATCAGTGCATGATAGTCACGTGATCAGTGCATGATCAGTCACGTGATACGTGTGATCAGCCACGTGATCAGTGCATGATGAGCCACGTGATCAGTGCAGGATCAATTACGTGATCAGTGCATGATCAGTCACGTGACCAGTACATGGTTGCTACGTGATCGTTGCATGATCAGCCACGTGAGCAGTGCATGATAGCCACGTGATCAGTGCATGATCAGTCACGTGATCAGTACATGATCAGTCACGTGAACAGTGCATGATCATTTACGTGATCTGTGCATGATCAGTCACGTGACCAGTATATGGTAGCTACGTGATCATTCCATGACGAGCCACGTGAGCAGTGCATGATAGCCACGTGATGTGTGCATGATGAGTTACGTGAGCAGAGTATGATCAGCCACGTGATCAGTGCATGAGTGCCACGTGATCAGTGCATGATATGTCACGTGACAGGTGTGTGATCAGCCACGTGAACAGTGCATGTTCAGCCACGTGATCAGTGCATGATAGCCACGTGATCAGTGCATGATCAGTTACGTGAGCAGTGTATGATCAGCCACGTGATCAGTGCATGGTCAGACACGTGAACAGTGTATGATCAGCCACGTGATCAGTGCATGATATCCAAGTGATCAGTGCATGATCAATCACGTGATCAGTGTATGATCAGCCACGTGAACAGTGCATGCTCAGTCACGTGATCAGGGCCTGCTGAGCTGCGTGATTACTGTCTGCTCATCTGCTTGACAATTGCCAGCTGAGCTGCACGATTCCTGCCTGTCATCTGCTTGACAATTGCCAGCTGTGCTGCGTAATTCCTGCCTGCTCAGCTGCTTGATTATTGCCAGCTGAGCAGCATGATTCCTCACAGCTGAGTTCCATGATTATTGCCTGCTGACTGTTTGATTCGTGCCTACTCAGCTCTTTGTTTATTGCCTCCAGAGGCACATGATCAGTGTATGATAGCAAACATGATCAGTGCATGATCAGTCACATGATCAGCGCCATTAAGTCACGTGATCACTACATGATAGTCATGTGATCAGTCCATGCTCAGTCACGGTATCAGTGCATGATCAGCCACGTGATCAGTGCATGATCTGTCACATGATTAGTGTATGATCATCCACGTGATCAGTGCATGGGCAGTCATGTGATCAGTGCATGATATAGACGTGATCAGTGCATGATCAGTCACGTGATCAGTGCATGATAGCCACGTGATCAGTGCATGATCAGCCACGTGATCAGTGCATGATCAGTCATGTATCAGTGCATGATAGCCCGTGATCAGTGCATGATCAGCCCGTGATCAGTGCATGATCAGCCACGTGATCAGTGCATGATCAGCCACGTGATCAGTGCATGATCAGTCACGTGATCAGTGCATGATCAGTCACGTGATCAGTGCATGATCAGCCACGTGATCAGTGCATGATCAGTCACGTGATCAGTGCATGCTGAGCTGCGTGATTACTGTCTGCTCATCTGCTTGACAATTGCCAGCTGAGCTGCACGATTCCTGCCTGTCATCTGCTTGACAATTGCCACCTGTGCTGCATAATTCCTGCCTGCTCATCTACTTGATTATTGCCAGCTGAGCAGCATGATTTCTCAGAGCTGAGTTCCATGATTATAGCCTGCTGACTGATTCCTGCCTACTCAGCTCTATGTTCATTGCCTCCAGAGGCACATGATCAGTGTATGACACCAAACATGATCAGTGCATGATCAGTCACATGATCAGTGCATGATAAGCCACGTGATCAGTGCATGATCAATTACGTGATCAGTGCATGATCAGTCACGTGACCAGTACATGGTAGCCACGTGATCAGTGCATGATCAGCCACGTGATCAGTGCATGATAGCCACGTGATCAGTGCATGATCAGTCACGTGATCAGTGCATGATCAGTCACGTGATCAGTGCATGATCAGTCACGTGATCAGTGCATGATCAATCACGTGATCAGTGCATGATCAGTCACGTGATCAGTGCATGATACGTGATCAGTGCATGATCAGCCACGTGATCAGTGCATGATAGCCACGTGATCAGTGCATGATCAGTCACGTGATCAGTGCATGATCAGCCACGTGATCAGTGCATGATCAGCCACGTGATCAGTGCATGATAGCCACGTGATCAGTGCATGATCAGTTACGTGAGCAGTGTATGATCAGCCACGTGATCAGTGCATGGTCAGACACGTGAACAGTGTATGATCAGCCACGTGATCAGTGCATGATATCCAAGTGATCAGTGCATGATCAATCACGTGATCAGTGTATGATCAGCCACGTGAACAGTGCATGCTCAGTCACGTGATCAGGGCCTGCTGAGCTGCGTGATTACTGTCTGCTCATCTGCTTGACAATTGCCAGCTGAGCTGCACGATTCCTGCCTGTCATCTGCTTGACAATTGCCAGCTGTGCTGCGTAATTCCTGCCTGCTCAGCTGCTTGATTATTGCCAGCTGAGCAGCATGATTCCTCACACCTGAGTTCCATGATTATTGCCTGCTGACTGTTGATTCGTGCCTACTCAGCTCTTTGTTTATTGCCTCCAGAGGCACATGATCAGTGTATGATAGCAAACATGATCAGTGCATGATCAGTCACATGATCAGCGCCATTAAGTCACGTGATCACTACATGATAGTCATGTGATCAGTCCATGCTCAGTCACGGTATCAGTGCATGATCAGCCACGTGATCAGTGCATGATCTGTCACATGATTAGTGTATGATCATCCACGTGATCAGTGCATGGGCAGTCATGTGATCAGTGCATGATATAGACGTGATCAGTGCATGATCAGTCACGTGATCAGTGCATGATCAGTCAACTGATCAGTGCATGATCAGTCACGTGATCAGTGCATGATCAGCCACGTGATCAGTGCATGATAGCCACGTGATCAGTGCATGATCAGTCACGTGATAGTGCATGATCAGCCACGTGATCAGTGCATGATAGCCACGTGATCAGTGCATGATAGCCACGTGATCAGTGCATGATCAGTCACGTGATCAGTGCATGATCAGTCACGTGATAGTGTGATCAGCCACGTGATCAGTGCATGATCAGCCACGTGATCAGTGCATGATCAATTACGTGATCAGTGCATGATCAGTCACGTGATCAGTACATGGTAGCTACGTGATCATTGCATGATCAGCCACGTGATCAGTGCATGATAGCCACGTGATCAGTGCATGATCAGTCATGTGATAGTGTGTGATCAGCCACGTGATCAGTGCATGATATCCACGTGATCAGTGCATGATAGCCACGTGATCAGTGCATGAGAGCCACGTGATCAGTGCATGATCAGTCACGTGATCAGTGTGATCAGCCACGTGATCAGTGCATGATCAATTACGTGATCAGTGCATGATCAGTCACGTGACCAGTACATGGTTGCTACGTGATCATTGCATGATCAGCCACGTGAGCAGAGCATGATAGCCACGTGATCAGTGCATGATCAGTCACGTGATCAGTACATGATCAGTCACGTGAACAGTGCATGATCATTTACGTGATCTGTGCATGATCAGTCACGTGACCAGTATATGGTAGCTACGTGATCATTCCATGACGAGCCACGTGAGCAGTGCATGATAGCCACGTGATGTGTGCATGATCAGTTACGTGAGCAGAGTATGATCAGCCACGTGATCAGTGCATGAGTGCCACGTGATCAGTGCATGATATGTCACGTGACAGGTGTGTGATCAGCCACGTGAACAGTGCATGTTCAGCCACGTGATCAGTGCATGATAGCCACGTGATCAGTGCATGATCAGTTACGTGAGCAGTGTATGATCAGCCACGTGATCAGTGCATGGTCAGACACGTGAACAGTGTATGATCAGCCACGTGATCAGTGCATGATATCCAAGTGATCAGTGCATGATCATCACGTGATCAGTGTATGATCAGCCACGTGAACAGTGCATGCTCAGTCACGTGATCAGGGCCTGCTGAGCTGCGTGATTACTGTCTGCTCATCTGCTTGACAATTGCCAGCTGAGCTGCACGATTCCTGCCTGTCATCTGCTTGACAATTGCCAGCTGTGCTGCGTAATTCCTGCCTGCTCAGCTGCTTGATTATTGCCAGCTGAGCAGCATGATTCCTCACAGCTGAGTTCCATGATTATTGCCTGCTGACTGTTTGATTCGTGCCTACTCAGCTCTTTGTTTATTGCCTCCAGAGGCACATGATCAGTGTATGATAGCAAACATGATCAGCGCATGATCAGTCACATGATCAGCGCCATTAAGTCACGTGATCACTACATGATAGTCATGTGATCAGTCCATGCTCAGTCACGGTATCAGTGCATGATCAGCCACGTGATCAGTGCATGATCAGCCACGTGATCAGTGCATGATAGCCATGTGATCAGTGCATGATCAGTCACGTGATCAGTGCATGATCAGGCACGTGATCAGTGCATGATCAGTCACCTGATCAGTGCATGATCAGTCACGTGACCAGTACATGGTAGCTACATGATCATTGCATGATCAGCCACGTGAGTAGTGCATGATAGCCACGTGATCAGTGCATGATCAGTCACGTGATCAGTGCATGATCAGTCATGTGATCAGTGCATGATCAGGCACGTGATCAGTGCATGATCAGCCACGTGATCAGTGCATGATAGCCACGTGATCAGTGCATGATCAGTCACGTGATCAGTGCATGATCAGTCACGTGATCAGTGCATGATCAGCCACGTGATCAGTGCATGATCAGCCACGTGATCAGTGCATGATCATCACGTGATCAGTGCATGATCAGTCACGTGATCAGTGCATGGTAGCTACGTGATCAGTGCATGATCAGCCACGTGATCAGTGCATGATAGCCACGTGATCAGTGCATGATCAGTCACGTGATCAGTGCATGATCAGTCACGTGATCAGTGCATGATCAGTCACGTGATCAGTGCATGATCAGTCACGTGATCAGTGCATGATCAGCCACGTGATCAGTGCATGATAGCCACGTGATCAGTGCATGATCAGTCACGTGATCAGTGCATGATCAGTCACGTGATCAGTGCATGATCAGCCACGTGATCAGTGCATGATCAGTCACGTGATCAGTGCATGATCAGCCACGTGATCAGTGCATGATATCAGTGCATGATCAGCCACGTGATCAGTGCATGATAGCCACGTGATCAGTGCATGATCAGTCACGTGATCAGTGCATGATCAGCCACGTGATCAGTGCATGATAGCCACGTGATCAGTGCATGATAGCCACGTGATCAGTGCATGATAGTCACGTGATCAGTGCATGATCAGTCACGTGATAGTGTGATCAGCCACGTGATCAGTGCATGATCAGCCACGTGATCAGTGCATGATCAATTACGTGATCAGTGCATGATCAGTCACGTGATCAGTGCATGATAGCTACGTGATCAGTGCATGATCAGCCACGTGATCAGTGCATGATCAGCCACGTGATCAGTGCATGATCAGCCACGTGATCAGTGCATGATCAGTCACGTGATCAGTGCATGATCAGTCACGTGATCAGTGTATGATCAGCCACGTGAACAGTGCATGCTCAGTCACGTGATCAGGGCCTGCTGAGCTGCGTGATTACTGTCTGCTCATCTGCTTGACAATTGCCAGCTGAGCTGCACGATTCCTGCCTGTCATCTGCTTGACAATTGCCAGCTGTGCTGCGTAATTCCTGCCTGCTCAGCTGCTTGATTATTGCCAGCTGAGCAGCATGATTCCTCACAGCTGAGTTCCATGATTATTGCCTGCTGACTGATTCGTGCCTACTCAGCTCTTTGTTTATTGCCTCCAGAGGCACATGATCAGTGTATGATAGCAAACATGATCAGCGCATGATCAGTCACATGATCAGCGCCATTAAGTCACGTGATCACTACATGATAGTCATGTGATCAGTCCATGCTCAGTCACGGTATCAGTGCATGATCAGCCACGTGATCAGTGCATGATCTGTCACATGATTAGTGTATGATCATCCACGTGACCAGTGCATGGGCAGTCATGTGATCAGTGCATGATATAGACGTGATCAGTGCATGATCAGTCACGTGATCAGTGCATGATCAGTCACGTGATCAGTGCATGATCATTTACGTGATCAGTGCATGATCAGCCACGTGATCAGTGCATGATAGCCACGTGATCAGTGCATGATCAGTCACGTGATAGTGCATGATCAGCCACGTGATCAGTGCATGATAGCCACGTGATCAGTGCATGATAGCCACGTGATCAGTGCATGATCAGTCACGTGATCAGTGCATGATCAGTCACGTGATCAGTGTGATCAGCCACGTGATCAGTGCATGATCCACGTGATCAGTGCATGATCAATTACGTGATCAGTGCATGATCAGTCACGTGATCAGTGCATGGTAGCTACGTGATCAGTGCATGATCAGCCACGTGATCAGTGCATGATAGCCACGTGATCAGTGCATGATCAGTCATGTGATCGTGTGTGATCAGCCACGTGATCAGTGCATGATATCCACGTGATCAGTGCATGATAGCCACGTGATCAGTGCATGAGAGCCACGTGATCAGTGCATGATCAGTCACGTGATCAGTGCATGATCAGCCACGTGATCAGTGCATGATCAATTACGTGATCAGTGCATGATCAGTCACGTGACCAGTACATGGTTGCTACGTGATCATTGCATGATCAGCCACGTGAGCAGTGCATGATAGCCACGTGATCAGTGCATGATCAGTCACGTGATCAGTACATGATCAGTCACGTGAACAGTGCATGATCATTTACGTGATCTGTGCATGATCAGTCACGTGACCAGTATATGGTAGCTACGTGATCATTCCATGACGAGCCACGTGAGCAGTGCATGATAGCCACGTGATGTGTGCATGATCAGTTACGTGAGCAGAGTATGATCAGCCACGTGATCAGTGCATGAGTGCCACGTGATCAGTGCATGATATGTCACGTGACAGGTGTGTGATCAGCCACGTGAACAGTGCATGTTCAGCCACGTGATCAGTGCATGATAGCCACGTGATCAGTGCATGATCAGTTACGTGAGCAGTGTATGATCAGCCACGTGATCAGTGCATGGTCAGACACGTGAACAGTGTATGATCAGCCACGTGATCAGTGCATGATATCCAAGTGATCAGTGCATGATCATCACGTGATCAGTGTATGATCAGCCACGTGAACAGTGCATGCTCAGTCACGTGATCAGGGCCTGCTGAGCTGCGTGATTACTGTCTGCTCATCTGCTTGACAATTGCCAGCTGAGCTGCACGATTCCTGCCTGTCATCTGCTTGACAATTGCCAGCTGTGCTGCGTAATTCCTGCCTGCTCAGCTGCTTGATTATTGCCAGCTGAGCAGCATGATTCCTCACAGCTGAGTTCCATGATTATTGCCTGCTGACTGTTTGATTCGTGCCTACTCAGCTCTTTGTTTATTGCCTCCAGAGGCACATGATCAGTGTATGATAGCAAACATGATCAGCGCATGATCAGTCACATGATCAGCGCCATTAAGTCACGTGATCACTACATGATAGTCATGTGATCAGTCCATGCTCAGTCACGGTATCAGTGCATGATCAGCCACGTGATCAGTGCATGATCAGCCACGTGATCAGTGCATGATAGCCATGTGATCAGTGCATGATCAGTCACGTGATCAGTGCATGATCAGCCACGTGATCAGTGCATGATCAGTCACCTGATGGGTGCATGATCAGTCACGTGACCAGTACATGGTAGCTACATGATCATTGCATGATCAGCCACGTGAGTAGTGCATGATAGCCACGTGATCAGTGCATGATCAGTCACGTGATCAGTGCATGATCAGTCATGTGATCAGTGCATGATCAGGCACGTGATCAGTGCATGATCAGCCACGTGATCAGTGCATGATAGCCACGTGATCAGTGCATGATCAGTCACGTGATCAGTGCATGATCAGTCACGTGATCAGTGCATGATCAGCCACGTGATCAGTGCATGATCAGCCACGTGATCAGTGCATGATCATCACGTGATCAGTGCATGATCAGTCACGTGATCAGTGCATGATAGCTACGTGATCAGTGCATGATCAGCCACGTGATCAGTGCATGATAGCCACGTGATCAGTGCATGATCAGTCACGTGATCAGTGCATGATCAGTCACGTGATCAGTGCATGATCAGTCACGTGATCAGTGCATGATCAGTCACGTGATCAGTGCATGATCAGCCACGTGATCAGTGCATGATAGCCACGTGATCAGTGCATGATCAGTCACGTGATCAGTGCATGATCAGTCACGTGATCAGTGCATGATCAGCCACGTGATCAGTGCATGATCAGTCACGTGATCAGTGATCAGCCACGTGATCAGTGCATGATATCAGTGCATGATCAGCCACGTGATCAGTGCATGATAGCCACGTGATCAGTGCATGATCAGTCACGTGATAGTGCATGATCAGCCACGTGATCAGTGCATGATAGCCACGTGATCAGTGCATGATCAGCCACGTGATCAGTGCATGATAGTCACGTGATCAGTGCATGATCAGTCACGTGATAGTGCATGATCAGCCACGTGATCAGTGCATGATCAGCCACGTGATCAGTGCATGATCAGCCACGTGATCAGTGCATGATCAGTCACGTGATCAGTGCATGATAGCCACGTGATCAGTGCATGATCAGCCACGTGATCAGTGCATGATCAGCCACGTGATCAGTGCATGATCAGCCACGTGATCAGTGCATGATCATCACGTGATCAGTGCATGATCAGTCACGTGATCAGTGTATGATCAGCCACGTGAACAGTGCATGCTCAGTCACGTGATCAGGGCCTGCTGAGCTGCGTGATTACTGTCTGCTCATCTGCTTGACAATTGCCAGCTGAGCTGCACGATTCCTGCCTGTCATCTGCTTGACAATTGCCAGCTGTGCTGCGTAATTCCTGCCTGCTCAGCTGCTTGATTATTGCCAGCTGAGCAGCATGATTCCTCACAGCTGAGTTCCATGATTATTGCCTGCTGACTGTTTGATTCGTGCCTACTCAGCTCTTTGTTTATTGCCTCCAGAGGCACATGATCAGTGTATGATAGCAAACATGATCAGCGCATGATCAGTCACATGATCAGCGCCATTAAGTCACGTGATCACTACATGATAGTCATGTGATCAGTCCATGCTCAGTCACGGTATCAGTGCATGATCAGCCACGTGATCAGTGCATGATCTGTCACATGATTAGTGTATGATCATCCACGTGATCAGTGCATGGGCAGTCATGTGATCAGTGCATGATATAGACGTGATCAGTGCATGATCAGTGCGTGATCAGTGCATGATAGCCACGTGATCAGTGCATGATCAGTCACCTGATGGGTGTATGATCATTCACGTGACCTGTACATGGTAGCTACATGATCATTGCATGATCAGCCACGTGAGTAGTGCATGATAGCCACGTGATCAGTGCATGATCAGTCACGTGATCAGTGCATGATCAGTCATGTGACCAGTACATGGTAGCTGCGTGATCATCGCATGATCAGCCACGTGAGCAGTGCATGATAGCCACGTGATCAGTGCATGATCAGACACGTGATCAGTGCATGATCAGTCACGTGATCAGTGCATGATCAGCCACGTGATCAGTGCATGATCAGTCACGTGATCAGTGCATGATCAGCCACGTGATCAGTGCATGATAGCCACGTGATCAGTGCATGATCAGTCACGTGATCAGTGCATGATCAGTCACGTGATCAGTGCATGATCAGCCACGTGATCAGTGCATGATCAGCCACGTGATCAGTGCATGATCAGCCACGTGATCAGTGCATGATCAGCCACGTGATCAGTGCATGATAGCCACGTGATCAGTGCATGATCAGTTACGTGAGCAGTGTATGATCAGCCACGTGATCAGTGCATGGTCAGACACGTGAACAGTGTATGATCAGCCACGTGATCAGTGCATGATATCCAAGTGATCAGTGCATGATCAATCACGTGATCAGTGTATGATCAGCCACGTGAACAGTGCATGCTCAGTCACGTGATCAGGGCCTGCTGAGCTGCGTGATTACTGTCTGCTCATCTGCTTGACAATTGCCAGCTGAGCTGCACGATTCCTGCCTGTCATCTGCTTGACAATTGCCAGCTGTGCTGCGTAATTCCTGCCTGCTCAGCTGCTTGATTATTGCCAGCTGAGCAGCATGATTCCTCACAGCTGAGTTCCATGATTATTGCCTGCTGACTGTTTGATTCGTGCCTACTCAGCTCTTTGTTTATTGCCTCCAGAGGCACATGATCAGTGTATGATAGCAAACATGATCAGTGCATGATCAGTCACATGATCAGCGCCATTAAGTCACGTGATCACTACATGATAGTCATGTGATCAGTCCATGCTCAGTCACGGTATCAGTGCATGATCAGCCACGTGATCAGTGCATGATCAGCCACGTGATCAGTGCATGATCAGCCACGTGATCAGTGCATGATCAGTCACGTGATCAGTGCATGATCAGGCACGTGATCAGTGCATGATCAGCCACGTGATCAGTGCATGATAGCCACGTGATCAGTGCATGATCAGTCACCTGATGGGTGTATGATCAGTCACGTGACCAGTACATGGTAGCTACATGATCATTGCATGATCAGCCACGTGAGTAGTGCATGATAGCCACGTGATCAGTGCATGATCAGTCACGTGATCAGTGCATGATCAGTCACGTGATCAGTGCATGATAGTCACGTGATCAGTGCATGATCAGCCACGTGATCAGTGCATGATCAGTCACGTGATCAGTGCATGATAGCACGTGATCAGTGCATGATCAGCCACGTGATCAGTGCATGATAGCCACGTGATCAGTGCATGATCAGTCACGTGATCAGTGCATGATCATCCACGTGATCAGTGCATGATCAGTCACGTGATCAGTGCATGATATAGACGTGATCAGTGCATGATCAGTCACGTGATCAGTGCATGATCAGCCACGTGATCAGTGCATGATCAGCCAGTGATCAGTGCATGATAGCCACGTGATCAGTGCATGATCAGTCACGTGATCAGTGCATGATCAGCCACGTGATCAGTGCATGATAGCCACGTGATCAGTGCATGATCAGCCACGTGATCAGTGCATGATCAGTCACGTGATCAGTGCATGATCAGCCACGTGATCAGTGCATGATCAGTCACGTGATCAGTGCATGATCAGCCACGTGATCAGTGCATGATAGCCACGTGATCAGTGCATGATCAGTCACGTGATCAGTGCATGATCAGCCACGTGATCAGTGCATGATCAGCCACGTGATCAGTGCATGATCAGCCACGTGATCAGTGCATGATCAGTCACGTGATCAGTGCATGATAGCCACGTGATCAGTGCATGATCAGCCACGTGATCAGTGCATGATAGCCACGTGATCAGTGCATGATCAGTCACGTGATCAGTGCATGATCAGTCACGTGATCAGTGCATGATCAGTCACGTGATCAGTGCATGATCAATCACGTGATCAGTGCATGATCAGTCACGTGATCAGTGCATGATAGCTACGTGATCAGTGCATGATCAGCCACGTGATCAGTGCATGATAGCCACGTGATCAGTGCATGATCAGTCACGTGATCAGTGCATGATCATCCACGTGATCAGTGCATGATCAGTCACGTGATCAGTGCATGATATAGACGTGATCAGTGCATGATCAGTCACGTGATCAGTGCATGATCAGCCACGTGATCAGTGCATGATAGCCACGTGATCAGTGCATGATAGCCAGTGATCAGTGCATGATCAGTCACGTGATCAGTGCATGATCAGCCACGTGATCAGTGCATGATAGCCACGTGATCAGTGCATGATCAGTCACGTGATCAGTGCATGATCAGTCACGTGATCAGTGCATGATCAGCCACGTGATCAGTGCATGATCAGTCACGTGATCAGTGCATGATCAGTCACGTGATCAGTGCATGATCAGTCACGTGATCAGTGCATGATCAGTCACGTGATCAGTGCATGATCAGCCACGTGATCAGTGCATGATCAGTCACGTGATCAGTGCATGATCAGTCACGTGATCAGTGCATGATCAGCCACGTGATCAGTGCATGATCAGTCACGTGATCAGTGATCAGCCACGTGATCAGTGCATGATATCAGTGCATGATCAGCCACGTGATCAGTGCATGATAGCCACGTGATCAGTGCATGATCAGTCACGTGATACGTGTGTGATCAGCCACGTGATCAGTGCATGATATCCACGTGATCAGTGCATGATAGCCACGTGATCAGTGCATGATAGTCACGTGATCAGTGCATGATCAGTCACGTGATACGTGTGTGATCAGCCACGTGATCAGTGCATGATGAGCCACGTGATCAGTGCAGGATCAATTACGTGATCAGTGCATGATCAGTCACGTGACCAGTACATGGTTGCTACGTGATCGTTGCATGATCAGCCACGTGAGCAGAGCATGATAGCCACGTGATCAGTGCATGATCAGTCACGTGATCAGTACATGATCAGTCACGTGAACAGTGCATGATCATTTACGTGATCTGTGCATGATCAGTCACGTGACCAGTATATGGTAGCTACGTGATCATTCCATGACGAGCCACGTGAGCAGTGCATGATAGCCACGTGATGTGTGCATGATGAGTTACGTGAGCAGAGTATGATCAGCCACGTGATCAGTGCATGAGTGCCACGTGATCAGTGCATGATATGTCACGTGACAGGTGTGTGATCAGCCACGTGAACAGTGCATGTTCAGCCACGTGATCAGTGCATGATAGCCACGTGATCAGTGCATGATCAGTACGTGATCAGTGTATGATCAGCCACGTGATCAGTGCATGATCAGACACGTGATCAGTGTATGATCAGCCACGTGAACAGTGCATGCTCAGTCACGTGATCAGGGCCTGCTGAGCTGCGTGATTACTGTCTGCTCATCTGCTTGACAATTGCCAGCTGAGCTGCACGATTCCTGCCTGTCATCTGCTTGACAATTGCCAGCTGTGCTGCGTAATTCCTGCCTGCTCAGCTGCTTGATTATTGCCAGCTGAGCAGCATGATTCCTCACAGCTGAGTTCCATGATTATTGCCTGCTGACTGTTTGATTCGTGCCTACTCAGCTCTTTGTTTATTGCCTCCAGAGGCACATGATCAGTGTATGATAGCAAACATGATCAGCGCATGATCAGTCACATGATCAGCGCCATTAAGTCACGTGATCACTACATGATAGTCATGTGATCAGTCCATGCTCAGTCACGGTATCAGTGCATGATCAGCCACGTGATCAGTGCATGATCTGTCACATGATTAGTGTATGATCATCCACGTGATCAGTGCATGGGCAGTCATGTGATCAGTGCATGATATAGACGTGATCAGTGCATGATCAGTCTCGTGATCAGTGCATGATAGCCACGTGATCAGTGCATGATCAGTCACCTGATGGGTGTATGATCATTCACGTGACCTGTACATGGTAGCTACATGATCATTGCATGATCAGCCACGTGAGTAGTGCATGATAGCCACGTGATCAGTGCATGATCAGTCACGTGATCAGTGCATGATCAGTCATGTGACCAGTACATGGTAGCTGCGTGATCATGCATGATCAGCCACGTGAGCAGTGCATGATAGCCACGTGATCAGTGCATGATCAGACACGTGATCAGTGCATGATCAGTCACGTGATCAGTGCATGATCAGCCACGTGATCAGTGCATGATCAGTCACGTGATCAGTGCATGATCAGCCACGTGATCAGTGCATGATCAGCCACGTGATCAGTGCATGATCAGTTACGTGATCAGTGCATGATCAGTCACGTGATCAGTGCATGATAGCCACGTGATCAGTGCATGATCAGCCACGTGATCAGTGCATGATAGCCACGTGATCAGTGCATGATCAGCCACGTGATCAGTGCATGATCAGTCACGTGATCAGTGCATGATCAGCCACGTGATCAGTGCATGATAGCCACGTGATCAGTGCATGATCAGCCACGTGATCAGTGCATGATCAGTCACGTGATCAGTGCATGATAGCCACGTGATCAGTGCATGATCAGTCACGTGATCAGTGTGTGATCAGCCACGTGAACAGTGCATGCTCAGTCACGTGATCAGGGCCTGCTGAGCTGCGTGATTACTGTCTGCTCATCTGCTTGACAATTGCCAGCTGAGCTGCACGATTCCTGCCTGTCATCTGCTTGACAATTGCCAGCTGTGCTGCATAATTCCTGCCTGCTCAGCTGCTTGATTATTGCCAGCTGAGCAGCATGATTTCTCACAGCTGAGTTCCATGATTATTGCCTGACTGATTCGTGCCTACTCAGCTCTTTGTTCATTGCCTCCAGAGGCACATGATCAGTGTATGACACGAAACATGATCAGCACATGATCAGTCACATGATCAGTGCATGATAAGCCACGTGATCAGTGCATGATCAGTCACGTGATCAGTGCATGATCAGTCATGTGATCAGTGCATGGTAGCTGCGTGATCAGTGCATGATCAGCCACGTGATCAGTGCATGATCAGTCACGTGATCAGTGCATGATCAGCCACGTGATCAGTGCATGATCAGTCACGTGATCAGTGCATGATAGCACGTGATCAGTGCATGATCAGCCACGTGATCAGTGCATGATAGCCACGTGATCAGTGCATGATCAGCCACGTGATCAGTGCATGATAGCCACGTGATCAGTGCATGATCAGTCACGTGATACGTGTGTGATCAGCCACGTGATCAGTGCATGATATCCACGTGATCAGTGCATGATAGCCACGTGATCAGTGCATGATTAGTCACGTGATCAGTGCATGATCAGTCACGTGATACGTGTGTGATCAGCCACGTGATCAGTGCATGATGAGCCACGTGATCAGTGCATGATCAATTACGTGATCAGTGCATGATCAGTCACGTGACCAGTACATGGTTGCTACGTGATCATTGCATGATCAGCCACGTGAGCAGTGCATGATAGCCACGTGATCAGTGCATGATCAGTCACGTGATCAGTGCATGATCAGTCACGTGATCAGTGCATGATCATTTACGTGATCAGTGCATGATCAGTCACGTGACCAGTATATGGTAGCTTCGTGATCATTCCATGACGAGCCACGTGATCAGTGCATGATAGCCACGTGATGTGTGCATGATCAGTCACGTGATCAGAGTATGATCAGCCACGTGATCAGTGCATGAGTGCCACGTGATCAGTGCATGATAGTCACGTGACAGTGTGTGATCAGCCACGTGATCAGTGCATGATCAGCCACGTGATCAGTGCATGATAGCCACGTGATCAGTGCATGATCAGTTACGTGAGCAGTGTATGATCAGCCACGTGATCAGTGCATGGTCAGACACGTGAACAGTGTATGATCAGCCACGTGATCAGTGCATGATATCCACGTGATCAGTGCATGATCAGTCACGTGATCAGTGTATGATCAGCCACGTGAACAGTGCATGCTCAGTCACGTGATCAGGGCCTGCTGAGCTGCGTGATTACTGTCTGCTCATCTGCTTGACAATTGCCAGCTGAGCTGCACGATTCCTGCCTGTCATCTGCTTGACAATTGTCAGCTGTGCTGTGTAATTCCTGCCTGCTCAGCTGCTTGATTATTGCCAGCTGAGCAGCATGATTCACGTGAACAGTGCATGCTCAGTCACGTGATCAGGGCCTGCTGAGCTGCGTGATTACTGTCTGCTCATCTGCTTGACAATTGCCAGCTGAGCTGCACGATTCCTGCCTGTCATCTGCTTGACAATTGCCAGCTGTGCTGCGTAATTCCTGCCTGCTCAGCTGCTTGATTATTGCCAGCTGAGCAGCATGATTCCTCACAGCTGAGTTCCATGATTAGTGCCTGCTGAGTGTTTGATTCGTGCCTACTCAGCTCTTTGTTTATTGCCTCCAGAGGCACATGATCAGTGTATGATAGCAAACATGATCAGTGCATGATCAGTCACATGATCAGTGCATTAAGTCACGTGATCAGTGCATGATAGTCATGTGATCAGTGCATGATCAGTCACGGTATCAGTGCATGATCAGCCACGTGATCAGTGCATGATCAGCCACGTGATCAGTGCATGATAGCTACGTGATCAGTGCATGATCAGTCACGTGATCAGTGCATGACAGCCACGTGATCAGTGCATGATCAGTCACGTGATCAGTGCATGATCAGTCACGTGACCAGTACATGGTAGCTACGTGATCATTGCATGATCAGCCACGTGATAGTGCATGATAGCCACGTGATCAGTGCATGATCAGTCACGTGATCAGTGCATGATCAGCCACGTGATCAGTGCATGATCAGGCACGTGATCAGTGCATGATCAGCCACGTGATCAGTGCATGATAGCCACGTGATCAGTGCATGATCAGTCACGTGATCAGTGCATGATCAGTCACGTGATCAGTGCATGATCAGCCACGTGATCAGTGCATGATCAGCCACGTGATCAGTGCATGATCAGTCACGTGATCAGTGCATGGTAGCCACGTGATCAGTGCATGATCAGCCACGTGATCAGTGCATGATAGCCACGTGATCAGTGCATGATCAGTCACGTGATCAGTGCATGATCAGTCACGTGATCAGTGCATGATCAGTCACGTGATCAGTGCATGATCAGTTACGTGATCAGTGCATGATCAGTCACGTGATCAGTGCATGATAGCTACGTGATCAGTGCATGATCAGCCACGTGATCAGTGCATGATAGCCACGTGATCAGTGCATGATCAGTCACGTGATCAGTGCATGATCAGCCACGTGATCAGTGCATGATCAGTCACGTGATCAGTGCATGATATAGACGTGATCAGTGCATGATCAGTCACGTGATCAGTGCATGATCAGCCACGTGATCAGTGCATGATAGCCACGTGATCAGTGCATGATAGCCACGTGATCAGTGCATGATCAGTCACGTGATCAGTGCATGATCAGCCACGTGATCAGTGCATGATAGCCACTGATCAGTGCATGATCAGTCACGTGATCAGTGCATGATCAGTCACGTGATCAGTGCATGATCAGCCACGTGATCAGTGCATGATCAGCCACGTGATCAGTGCATGATCAGTCACGTGATCAGTGCATGATCAGTCACGTGATCAGTGCATGATCAGTCACGTGATCAGTGCATGATCAGCCACGTGATCAGTGCATGATCAGTCACGTGATCAGTGCATGATCAGTCACGTGATCAGTGCATGATCAGCCACGTGATCAGTGCATGATCAGTCACGTGATCAGTGCATGATCAGCCACGTGATCAGTGCATGATATCAGTGCATGATCAGCCACGTGATCAGTGCATGATAGCCACGTGATCAGTGCATGATCAGTCACGTGATCAGTGCATGATCAGCCACGTGATCAGTGCATGATCAGTCACGTGATCAGTGCATGATCAGCCACGTGATCAGTGCATGATCAGCCACGTGATCAGTGCATGATCAGTCACGTGATCAGTGCATGATAGCCACGTGATCAGTGCATGATCAGCCACGTGATCAGTGCATGATAGCCACGTGATCAGTGCATGATCAGTCACGTGATCAGTGCATGATCAGTCACGTGATCAGTGCATGATCAGTCACGTGATCAGTGCATGATCAGTCACGTGATCAGTGCATGATCAGTCACGTGATCAGTGCATGGTAGCTACGTGATCAGTGCATGATCAGCCACGTGATCAGTGCATGATAGCCACGTGATCAGTGCATGATCAGTCACGTGATCAGTGCATGATCAGCCACGTGATCAGTGCATGATCAGTCACGTGATCAGTGCATGATATAGACGTGATCAGTGCATGATCAGTCACGTGATCAGTGCATGATCAGCCACGTGATCAGTGCATGATAGCCACGTGATCAGTGCATGATAGCCACGTGATCAGTGCATGATCAGTCACGTGATCAGTGCATGATCAGCCACGTGATCAGTGCATGATAGCCACTGATCAGTGCATGATCAGTCACGTGATCAGTGCATGATCAGTCACGTGATCAGTGCATGATCAGCCACGTGATCAGTGCATGATCAGCCACGTGATCAGTGCATGATCAGTCACGTGATCAGTGCATGATCAGTCACGTGATCAGTGCATGATCAGTCACGTGATCAGTGCATGATCAGCCACGTGATCAGTGCATGATCAGCCACGTGATCAGTGCATGATCAGTCACGTGATCAGTGCATGATCAGCCACGTGATCAGTGCATGATCAGTCACGTGATCAGTGCATGATCAGCCACGTGATCAGTGCATGATATCAGTGCATGATAGCCACGTGATCAGTGCATGATAGCCACGTGATCAGTGCATGATCAGTCACGTGATCAGTGCATGATCAGCCACGTGATCAGTGCATGATAGCCACGTGATCAGTGCATGATAGCCACGTGATCAGTGCATGATAGTCACGTGATCAGTGCATGATCAGTCACGTGATCAGTGCATGATCAGCCACGTGATCAGTGCATGATCAGTCACGTGATCAGTGCATGATAGCCACGTGATCAGTGCATGATCAGCCACGTGATCAGTGCATGATAGCCACGTGATCAGTGCATGATCAGCCACGTGATCAGTGCATGATAGCCACGTGATCAGTGCATGATCAGTCACGTGATCAGTGCATGATCAGCCACGTGATCAGTGCATGATAGCCACGTGATCAGTGCATGATAGCCACGTGATCAGTGCATGATCAGTCACGTGATCAGTGCATGATCAGTCACGTGATCAGTGTGATCAGCCACGTGATCAGTGCATGATCAGCCACGTGATCAGTGCATGATCATTTACGTGATCAGTGCATGATCAGTCACGTGACCAGTATATGGTAGCTACGTGATCATTCCATGACAGCCACGTGAGCAGTGCATGATAGCCACGTGATGTGTGCATGATCAGTCACGTGATCAGTGTATGATCAGCCACGTGATCAGTGCATGAGTGCCACGTGATCAGTGCATGATATGTCACGTGACAGTGTGTGATCAGCCACGTGATCAGTGCATGATCAGCCACGTGATCAGTGCATGATAGCCACGTGATCAGTGCATGATCAGTTACGTGAGCAGTGTATGATCAGCCACGTGATCAGTGCATGGTCAGACACGTGAACAGTGTATGATCAGCCACGTGATCAGTGCATGATATCCAGTGATCAGTGCATGATCATCACGTGATCAGTGTATGATCAGCCACGTGAACAGTGCATGCTCAGTCACGTGATCAGGGCCTGCTGAGCTGCGTGATTACTGTCTGCTCATCTGCTTGACAATTGCCAGCTGAGCTGCACGATTCCTGCCTGTCATCTGCTTGACAATTGCCAGCTGTGCTGCGTAATTCCTGCCTGCTCAGCTGCTTGATTATTGCCAGCTGAGCAGCATGATTCCTCACAGCTGAGTTCCATGATTATTGCCTGCTGACTGTTTGATTCGTGCCTACTCAGCTCTTTGTTTATTGCCTCCAGAGGCACATGATCAGTGTATGATAGCAAACATGATCAGCGCATGATCAGTCACATGATCAGCGCCATTAAGTCACGTGATCACTACATGATAGTCATGTGATCAGTCCATGCTCAGTCACGGTATCAGTGCATGATCAGCCACGTGATCAGTGCATGATCAGCCACGTGATCAGTGCATGATAGCCATGTGATCAGTGCATGATCAGTCACGTGATCAGTGCATGATCAGGCACGTGATCAGTGCATGATCAGTCACCTGATGGGTGTATGATCAGTCACGTGACCAGTACATGGTAGCTACATGATCATTGCATGATCAGCCACGTGATAGTGCATGATAGCCACGTGATCAGTGCATGATCAGTCACGTGATCAGTGCATGATCAGTCATGTGATCAGTGCATGATCAGGCACGTGATCAGTGCATGATCAGCCACGTGATCAGTGCATGATAGCCACGTGATCAGTGCATGATCAGTCACGTGATCAGTGCATGATCAGTCACGTGATCAGTGCATGATCAGCCACGTGATCAGTGCATGATCAGCCACGTGATCAGTGCATGATCATCACGTGATCAGTGCATGATCAGTCACGTGATCAGTGCATGATAGCCACGTGATCAGTGCATGATCAGCCACGTGATCAGTGCATGATAGCCACGTGATCAGTGCATGATCAGTCACGTGATCAGTGCATGATCAGTCACGTGATCAGTGCATGATCAGTCACGTGATCAGTGCATGATCAGTCACGTGATCAGTGCATGATCAGCCACGTGATCAGTGCATGATAGTCACGTGATCAGTGCATGATCAGCCACGTGATCAGTGCATGATCAGCCACGTGATCAGTGCATGATCAGCCACGTGATCAGTGCATGATCAGCCACGTGATCAGTGCATGATCAGCCACGTGATCAGTGCATGATCAGTCACGTGATCAGTGCATGATAGCCACGTGATCAGTGCATGATCAGCCACGTGATCAGTGCATGATAGCCACGTGATCAGTGCATGATCAGTCACGTGATCAGTGCATGATCAGTCACGTGATCAGTGCATGATCAGCCACGTGATCAGTGCATGATCAATTACGTGATCAGTGCATGATCAGTCACGTGATCAGTACATGGTAGCTACGTGATCAGTGCATGATCAGCCACGTGATCAGTGCATGATAGCCACGTGATCAGTGCATGATCAGTCACGTGATCAGTGCATGATCAGCCACGTGATCAGTGCATGATCAGTCACGTGATCAGTGCATGATAGCCACGTGATCAGTGCATGATCAGTCACGTGATCAGTGCATGATCAGCCACGTGATCAGTGCATGATAGCCACGTGATCAGTGCATGATAGCCACGTGATCAGTGCATGATCAGTCACGTGATCAGTGCATGATCAGCCACGTGATCAGTGCATGATAGCCACGTGATCAGTGCATGATCAGTCACGTGATCAGTGCATGATCAGTCACGTGATCAGTGCATGATCAGCCACGTGATCAGTGCATGATCAGTCACGTGATCAGTGCATGATCAGTCACGTGATCAGTGCATGATCAGTCACGTGATCAGTGCATGATCAGTCACGTGATCAGTGCATGATCAGCCACGTGATCAGTGCATGATCAGTCACGTGATCAGTGCATGATCAGTCACGTGATCAGTGCATGATCAGCCACGTGATCAGTGCATGATCAGTCACGTGATCAGTGCATGATCAGCCACGTGATCAGTGCATGATATCAGTGCATGATCAGCCACGTGATCAGTGCATGATAGCCACGTGATCAGTGCATGATCAGTACGTGAGCAGTGTATGATCAGCCACGTGATCAGTGCATGGTCAGACACGTGAACAGTGTATGATCAGCCACGTGATCAGTGCATGATATCCAAGTGATCAGTGCATGATCAATCACGTGATCAGTGTATGATCAGCCACGTGAACAGTGCATGCTCAGTCACGTGATCAGGGCCTGCTGAGCTGCGTGATTACTGTCTGCTCATCTGCTTGACAATTGCCAGCTGAGCTGCACGATTCCTGCCTGTCATCTGCTTGACAATTGCCAGCTGTGCTGCGTAATTCCTGCCTGCTCAGCTGCTTGATTATTGCCAGCTGAGCAGCATGATTCCTCACAGCTGAGTTCCATGATTATTGCCTGCTGACTGTTTGATTCGTGCCTACTCAGCTCTTTGTTTATTGCCTCCAGAGGCACATGATCAGTGTATGATAGCAAACATGATCAGCGCATGATCAGTCACATGATCAGCGCCATTAAGTCACGTGATCACTACATGATAGTCATGTGATCAGTCCATGCTCAGTCACGGTATCAGTGCATGATCAGCCACGTGATCAGTGCATGATCTGTCACATGATTAGTGTATGATCATCCACGTGATCAGTGCATGGGCAGTCATGTGATCAGTGCATGATATAGACGTGATCAGTGCATGATCAGTCTCGTGATCAGTGCATGATAGCCACGTGATCAGTGCATGATCAGTCACCTGATGGGTGTATGATCATTCACGTGACCTGTACATGGTAGCTACATGATCATTGCATGATCAGCCACGTGAGTAGTGCATGATAGCCACGTGATCAGTGCATGATCAGTCACGTGATCAGTGCATGATCAGTCATGTGACCAGTACATGATAGCTGCGTGATCATGCATGATCAGCCACGTGAGCAGTGCATGATAGCCACGTGATCAGTGCATGATCAGTCACGTGATCAGTGCATGATCAGTCACGTGATCAGTGCATGATCAGCCACGTGATCAGTGCATGATCAGTCACGTGATCAGTGCATGATCAGCCACGTGATCAGTGCATGATCAGCCACGTGATCAGTGCATGATCAGTTACGTGATCAGTGCATGATCAGTCACGTGATCAGTGCATGATAGCCACGTGATCAGTGCATGATCAGCCACGTGATCAGTGCATGATAGCCACGTGATCAGTGCATGATCAGCCACGTGATCAGTGCATGATCAGTCACGTGATCAGTGCATGATCAGCCACGTGATCAGTGCATGATAGCCACGTGATCAGTGCATGACAGTTACGTGATCAGTGCATGATCAGTCACGTGATCAGTGCATGATAGCCACGTGATCAGTGCATGATCAGTCACGTGATCAGTGTATGATCAGCCACGTGAACAGTGCATGCTCAGTCACGTGATCAGGGCCTGCTGAGCTGCGTGATTACTGTCTGCTCATCTGCTTGACAATTGCCAGCTGAGCTGCACGATTCCTGCCTGTCATCTGCTTGACAATTGCCAGCTGTGCTGCATAATTCCTGCCTGCTCAGCTGCTTGATTATTGCCAGCTGAGCAGCATGATTTCTCACAGCTGAGTTCCATGATTATTGCCTGACTGATTCGTGCCTACTCAGCTCTTTGTTCATTGCCTCCAGAGGCACATGATCAGTGTATGACAGAAACATGATCAGCACATGATCAGTCACATGATCAGTGCATGATAAGCCACGTGATCAGTGCATGATCAGTCACGTGATCAGTGCATGATCAGTCACGTGATCAGTGCATGATAGCTGCGTGATCAGTGCATGATCAGCCACGTGATCAGTGCATGATCAGTCACGTGATCAGTGCATGATCAGCCACGTGATCAGTGCATGATCAGTCACGTGATCAGTGCATGATAGCCACGTGATCAGTGCATGATCAGCCACGTGATCAGTGCATGATCAGCCACGTGATCAGTGCATGATAGCCACGTGATCAGTGCATGATCAGCCACGTGATCAGTGCATGATAGCCACGTGATCAGTGCATGATCAGTCACGTGATAGTGCATGATCAGCCACGTGATCAGTGCATGATAGCCACGTGATCAGTGCATGATAGCCACGTGATCAGTGCATGATCAGTCACGTGATCAGTGCATGATCAGTCACGTGATCAGTGTGATCAGCCACGTGATCAGTGCATGATCAGCCACGTGATCAGTGCATGATCAGCCACGTGATCAGTGCATGATCAGTCACGTGATCAGTGCATGATCAGTCACGTGATCAGTGCATGATCAGCCACGTGATCAGTGCATGATCAGTCACGTGACCAGTGCATGGTAGCTACATGATCAGTGCATGATCAGCCACGTGATCAGTGCATGATAGCCACGTGATCAGTGCATGATCAGTCACGTGATCAGTGCATGATCAGCCACGTGATCAGTGCATGATCAGCCACGTGATCAGTGCATGATCAGTCACGTGATCAGTGCATGATCAGCCACGTGATCAGTGCATGATGATCAGTGCATGATAGCCACGTGATCAGTGCATGATAGCCACGTGATCAGTGCATGATCAGTCACGTGATCAGTGCATGATCAGCCACGTGATCAGTGCATGATCAGTCACGTGATCAGTGCATGATCAGCCACGTGATCAGTGCATGATCAGTCACGTGATCAGTGCATGATCAGCCACGTGATCAGTGCATGATCAGCCACGTGATCAGTGCATGATCAGTCACGTGATCAGTGCATGGTAGCCACGTGATCAGTGCATGATCAGCCACGTGATCAGTGCATGATAGCCACGTGATCAGTGCATGATCAGTCACGTGATCAGTGCATGATCAGTCACGTGATCAGTGCATGATCAGTCACTGATCAGTGCATGATCAATTACGTGATCAGTGCATGATCAGTCACGTGATCAGTGCATGGTAGCTACGTGATCATTGCATGATCAGCCACGTGATCAGTGCATGATAGCCACGTGATCAGTGCATGATCAGTCACGTGATCAGTGTATGATCAGCCACGTGATCAGTGCATGATCAGTCATGTGATCAGTGCATGATATCACGTGATCAGTGCATGATCAGTCACGTGATCAGTGCATGATCAGCCACGTGATCAGTGCATGATAGCCACGTGATCAGTGCATGATAGCCAGTGATCAGTGCATGATCAGTCACGTGATCAGTGCATGATCAGCCACGTGATCAGTGCATGATAGCCACTGATCAGTGCATGATCAGTCACGTGATCAGTGCATGATCAGTCACGTGATCAGTGCATGATCAGCCACGTGATCAGTGCATGATCAGCCACGTGATCAGTGCATGATCAGTCACGTGATCAGTGCATGATCAGTCACGTGATCAGTGCATGATCAGTCACGTGATCAGTGCATGATCAGCCACGTGATCAGTGCATGATCAGCCACGTGATCAGTGCATGATCAGTCACGTGATCAGTGCATGATCAGCCACGTGATCAGTGCATGATCAGTCACGTGATCAGTGCATGATCAGCCACGTGATCAGTGCATGATATCAGTGCATGATAGCCACGTGATCAGTGCATGATAGCCACGTGATCAGTGCATGATCAGTCACGTGATCAGTGCATGATCAGCCACGTGATCAGTGCATGATAGCCACGTGATCAGTGCATGATCAGCCACGTGATCAGTGCATGATCAGTCACGTGATCAGTGCATGATCAGTCACGTGATCAGTGCATGATCAGCCACGTGATCAGTGCATGATCAGTCACGTGATCAGTGCATGATAGCCACGTGATCAGTGCATGATCAGCCACGTGATCAGTGCATGATAGCCACGTGATCAGTGCATGATCAGCCACGTGATCAGTGCATGATAGCCACGTGATCAGTGCATGATCAGTCACGTGATCAGTGCATGATCAGCCACGTGATCAGTGCATGATAGCCACGTGATCAGTGCATGATCAGCCACGTGATCAGTGCATGATCAGCCACGTGATCAGTGCATGATCAGTCACGTGATCAGTGTGATCAGCCACGTGATCAGTGCATGATCAGCCACGTGATCAGTGCATGATCATTTACGTGATCAGTGCATGATCAGTCACGTGACCAGTATATGGTAGCTACGTGATCATTCCATGACAGCCACGTGAGCAGTGCATGATAGCCACGTGATGTGTGCATGATCAGTCACGTGATCAGAGTATGATCAGCCACGTGATCAGTGCATGAGTGCCACGTGATCAGTGCATGATATGTCACGTGACAGGTGTGTGATCAGCCACGTGAACAGTGCATGTTCAGCCACGTGATCAGTGCATGATAGCCACGTGATCAGTGCATGATCAGTTACGTGAGCAGTGTATGATCAGCCACGTGATCAGTGCATGGTCAGACACGTGAACAGTGTATGATCAGCCACGTGATCAGTGCATGATATCCAGTGATCAGTGCATGATCATCACGTGATCAGTGTATGATCAGCCACGTGAACAGTGCATGCTCAGTCACGTGATCAGGGCCTGCTGAGCTGCGTGATTACTGTCTGCTCATCTGCTTGACAATTGCCAGCTGAGCTGCACGATTCCTGCCTGTCATCTGCTTGACAATTGCCAGCTGTGCTGCGTAATTCCTGCCTGCTCAGCTGCTTGATTATTGCCAGCTGAGCAGCATGATTCCTCACAGCTGAGTTCCATGATTATTGCCTGCTGACTGTTTGATTCGTGCCTACTCAGCTCTTTGTTTATTGCCTCCAGAGGCACATGATCAGTGTATGATAGCAAACATGATCAGCGCATGATCAGTCACATGATCAGCGCCATTAAGTCACGTGATCACTACATGATAGTCATGTGATCAGTCCATGCTCAGTCACGGTATCAGTGCATGATCAGCCACGTGATCAGTGCATGATCAGCCACGTGATCAGTGCATGATAGCCATGTGATCAGTGCATGATCAGTCACGTGATCAGTGCATGATCAGGCACGTGATCAGTGCATGATCAGTCACCTGATGGGTGTATGATCAGTCACGTGACCAGTACATGGTAGCTACATGATCATTGCATGATCAGCCACGTGAGTAGTGCATGATAGCCACGTGATCAGTGCATGATCAGTCACGTGATCAGTGCATGATCAGTCATGTGATCAGTGCATGATCAGGCACGTGATCAGTGCATGATCAGCCACGTGATCAGTGCATGATAGCCACGTGATCAGTGCATGATCAGTCACGTGATCAGTGCATGATCAGTCACGTGATCAGTGCATGATCAGCCACGTGATCAGTGCATGATCAGCCACGTGATCAGTGCATGATCATTACGTGATCAGTGCATGATCAGTCACGTGATCAGTGCATGATAGCTACGTGATCAGTGCATGATCAGCCACGTGATCAGTGCATGATAGCCACGTGATCAGTGCATGATCAGTCACGTGATCAGTGCATGATCAGTCACGTGATCAGTGCATGATCAGTCACGTGATCAGTGCATGATCAGTCACGTGATCAGTGCATGATCAGCCACGTGATCAGTGCATGATAGTCACGTGATCAGTGCATGATCAGCCACGTGATCAGTGCATGATAGCCACGTGATCAGTGCATGATCAGCCACGTGATCAGTGCATGATCAGCCACGTGATCAGTGCATGATCAGCCACGTGATCAGTGCATGATCAGTCACGTGATCAGTGCATGATAGCCACGTGATCAGTGCATGATCAGCCACGTGATCAGTGCATGATAGCCACGTGATCAGTGCATGATCAGTCACGTGATCAGTGCATGATCAGTCACGTGATCAGTGCATGATCAGTCACGTGATCAGTGCATGATCAATTACGTGATCAGTGCATGATCAGTCACGTGATCAGTGCATGGTAGCTACGTGATCATTGCATGATCAGCCACGTGATCAGTGCATGATAGCCACGTGATCAGTGCATGATCAGTCACGTGATCAGTGCATGATCAGCCACGTGATCAGTGCATGATCAGTCACGTGATCAGTGCATGATAGCCACGTGATCAGTGCATGATCAGTCACGTGATCAGTGCATGATCAGCCACGTGATCAGTGCATGATAGCCACGTGATCAGTGCATGATAGCCACGTGATCAGTGCATGATCAGTCACGTGATCAGTGCATGATCAGCCACGTGATCAGTGCATGATAGCCACGTGATCAGTGCATGATCAGTCACGTGATCAGTGCATGATCAGTCACGTGATCAGTGCATGATCAGCCACGTGATCAGTGCATGATCAGTCACGTGATCAGTGCATGATCAGTCACGTGATCAGTGCATGATCAGTCACGTGATCAGTGCATGATCAGTCACGTGATCAGTGCATGATCAGCCACGTGATCAGTGCATGATCAGTCACGTGATCAGTGCATGATCAGTCACGTGATCAGTGCATGATCAGCCACGTGATCAGTGCATGATCAGTCACGTGATCAGTGCATGATCAGCCACGTGATCAGTGCATGATATCAGTGCATGATCAGCCACGTGATCAGTGCATGATAGCCACGTGATCAGTGCATGATCAGTACGTGAGCAGTGTATGATCAGCCACGTGATCAGTGCATGGTCAGACACGTGAACAGTGTATGATCAGCCACGTGATCAGTGCATGATATCCAAGTGATCAGTGCATGATCAATCACGTGATCAGTGTATGATCAGCCACGTGAACAGTGCATGCTCAGTCACGTGATCAGGGCCTGCTGAGCTGCGTGATTACTGTCTGCTCATCTGCTTGACAATTGCCAGCTGAGCTGCACGATTCCTGCCTGTCATCTGCTTGACAATTGCCAGCTGTGCTGCGTAATTCCTGCCTGCTCAGCTGCTTGATTATTGCCAGCTGAGCAGCATGATTCCTCACAGCTGAGTTCCATGATTATTGCCTGCTGACTGTTTGATTCGTGCCTACTCAGCTCTTTGTTTATTGCCTCCAGAGGCACATGATCAGTGTATGATAGCAAACATGATCAGCGCATGATCAGTCACATGATCAGCGCCATTAAGTCACGTGATCACTACATGATAGTCATGTGATCAGTCCATGCTCAGTCACGGTATCAGTGCATGATCAGCCACGTGATCAGTGCATGATCTGTCACATGATTAGTGTATGATCATCCACGTGATCAGTGCATGGGCAGTCATGTGATCAGTGCATGATATAGACGTGATCAGTGCATGATCAGTCTCGTGATCAGTGCATGATAGCCACGTGATCAGTGCATGATCAGTCACCTGATGGGTGTATGATCATTCACGTGACCTGTACATGGTAGCTACATGATCATTGCATGATCAGCCACGTGAGTAGTGCATGATAGCCACGTGATCAGTGCATGATCAGTCACGTGATCAGTGCATGATCAGTCATGTGACCAGTACATGATAGCTGCGTGATCATGCATGATCAGCCACGTGAGCAGTGCATGATAGCCACGTGATCAGTGCATGATCAGACACGTGATCAGTGCATGATCAGTCACGTGATCAGTGCATGATCAGCCACGTGATCAGTGCATGATCAGTCACGTGATCAGTGCATGATCAGCCACGTGATCAGTGCATGATCAGCCACGTGATCAGTGCATGATCAGTTACGTGATCAGTGCATGATCAGTCACGTGATCAGTGCATGATAGCCACGTGATCAGTGCATGATCAGCCACGTGATCAGTGCATGATAGCCACGTGATCAGTGCATGATCAGCCACGTGATCAGTGCATGATCAGTCACGTGATCAGTGCATGATCAGCCACGTGATCAGTGCATGATAGCCACGTGATCAGTGCATGACAGCCACGTGATCAGTGCATGATCAGTCACGTGATCAGTGCATGATAGCCACGTGATCAGTGCATGATCAGTCACGTGATCAGTGTATGATCAGCCACGTGAACAGTGCATGCTCAGTCACGTGATCAGGGCCTGCTGAGCTGCGTGATTACTGTCTGCTCATCTGCTTGACAATTGCCAGCTGAGCTGCACGATTCCTGCCTGTCATCTGCTTGACAATTGCCAGCTGTGCTGCATAATTCCTGCCTGCTCATCTGCTTGATTATTGCCAGCTGAGCAGCATGATTTCTCACAGCTGAGTTCCATGATTATTGCCTGACTGATTCGTGCCTACTCAGCTCTTTGTTCATTGCCTCCAGAGGCACATGATCAGTGTATGACACAAACATGATCAGCACATGATCAGTCACATGATCAGTGCATGATAAGCCACGTGATCAGTGCATGATCAATCACGTGATCAGTGCATGATCAGTCATGTGATCAGTGCATGGTAGCTGCGTGATCAGTGCATGATCAGCCACGTGATCAGTGCATGATCAGTCACGTGATCAGTGCATGATCAGCCACGTGATCAGTGCATGATCAGTCACGTGATCAGTGCATGATAGCCACGTGATCAGTGCATGATCAGCCACGTGATCAGTGCATGATCAGCCACGTGATCAGTGCATGATAGCCACGTGATCAGTGCATGATCAGCCACGTGATCAGTGCATGATAGCCACGTGATCAGTGCATGATCAGTCACGTGATAGTGTGTGATCAGCCACGTGATCAGTGCATGATAGCCACGTGATCAGTGCATGATAGCCACGTGATCAGTGCATGATCAGTCACGTGATCAGTGCATGATCAGTCACGTGATACAGTGTGATCAGCCACGTGATCAGTGCATGATCAGCCACGTGATCAGTGCATGATCAGCCACGTGATCAGTGCATGATCAGTCACGTGATCAGTGCATGATCAGTCACGTGATCAGTGCATGATCATTTACGTGATCAGTGCATGATCAGTCACGTGACCAGTATATGGTAGCTTCGTGATCATTGCATGACAGCCACGTGAGCAGTGCATGATAGCCACGTGATCAGTGCATGATCAGTCACGTGATCAGTGTATGATCAGCCACGTGATCAGTGCATGAGTGCCACGTGATCAGTGCATGATAGTCACGTGACAGTGTGTGATCAGCCACGTGATCAGTGCATGATCAGCCACGTGATCAGTGCATGATAGCCACGTGATCAGTGCATGATCAGTTACGTGATCAGTGCATGATCAGCCACGTGATCAGTGCATGATCAGACACGTGATCAGTGTATGATCAGCCACGTGATCAGTGCATGATATCCACGTGATCAGTGCATGATCAGTCACGTGATCAGTGTATGATCAGCCACGTGATCAGTGCATGCTCAGTCACGTGATCAGTGCATGATGAGCTGCGTGATTACTGTCTGCTCATCTGCTTGACAATTGCCAGCTGAGCTGCACGATTCCTGCCTGTCATCTGCTTGACAATTGCCAGCTGTGCTGTGTAATTCCTGCCTGATCAGCTGCTTGATTATTGCCAGCTGAGCAGCATGATTCACGTGAACAGTGCATGCTCAGTCACGTGATCAGGGCCTGCTGAGCTGCGTGATTACTGTCTGCTCATCTGCTTGACAATTGCCAGCTGAGCTGCACGATTCCTGCCTGTCATCTGCTTGACAATTGCCAGCTGTGCTGCATAATTCCTGCCTGCTCAGCTGCTTGATTATTGCCAGCTGAGCAGCATGATTCCTCACAGCTGAGTTCCATGATTATTGCCTGCTGACTGTTTGATTCGTGCCTACTCAGCTCTTTGTTTATTGCCTCCAGAGGCACATGATCAGTGTATGATAGCAAACATGATCAGCGCATGATCAGTCACATGATCAGTGCCATTAAGTCACGTGATCAGTACATGATAGTCATGTGATCAGTCCATGATCAGTCACGGTATCAGTGCATGATCAGCCACGTGATCAGTGCATGATCAGCCACGTGATCAGTGCATGATAGCCATGTGATCAGTGCATGATCAGTCACGTGATCAGTGCATGATCAGCCACGTGATCAGTGCATGATCAGTCACGTGATCAGTGCATGATCAGTCACGTGACAGTACATGGTAGCTACATGATCATTGCATGATCAGCCACGTGAGTAGTGCATGATAGCCACGTGATCAGTGCATGATCAGTCACGTGATCAGTGCATGATCAGCCACGTGATCAGTGCATGATCAGGCACGTGATCAGTGCATGATCAGCCACGTGATCAGTGCATGATAGCCACGTGATCAGTGCATGATCAGTCACGTGATCAGTGCATGATCAGTCACGTGATCAGTGCATGATCAGCCACGTGATCAGTGCATGATCAGCCACGTGATCAGTGCATGATCAGTCACGTGATCAGTGCATGATAGCCACGTGATCAGTGCATGATCAGCCACGTGATCAGTGCATGATAGCCACGTGATCAGTGCATGATCAGTCACGTGATCAGTGCATGATCAGTCACGTGATCAGTGCATGATCAGTCACGTGATCAGTGCATGATCAATCACGTGATCAGTGCATGATCAGTCACGTGATCAGTGCATGATAGCTACGTGATCAGTGCATGATCAGCCACGTGATCAGTGCATGATAGCCACGTGATCAGTGCATGATCAGTCACGTGATCAGTGTATGATCATCCACGTGATCAGTGCATGATCAGTCATGTGATCAGTGCATGATATAGACGTGATCAGTGCATGATCAGTCACGTGATCAGTGCATGATCAGCCACGTGATCAGTGCATGATAGCCACGTGATCAGTGCATGATAGCCAGTGATCAGTGCATGATCAGTCACGTGATCAGTGCATGATCAGCCACGTGATCAGTGCATGATAGCCACGTGATCAGTGCATGATCAGTCACGTGATCAGTGCATGATCAGTCACGTGATCAGTGCATGATCAGCCACGTGATCAGTGCATGATCAGCCACGTGATCAGTGCATGATCAGTCACGTGATCAGTGCATGATCAGTCACGTGATCAGTGCATGATCAGTCACGTGATCAGTGCATGATCAGCCACGTGATCAGTGCATGATCAGTCACGTGATCAGTGCATGATCAGTCACGTGATCAGTGCATGATCAGCCACGTGATCAGTGCATGATCAGTCACGTGATCAGTGCATGATCAGCCACGTGATCAGTGCATGATATCAGTGCATGATAGCCACGTGATCAGTGCATGATAGCCACGTGATCAGTGCATGATCAGTCACGTGATACGTGTGTGATCAGCCACGTGATCAGTGCATGATATCCACGTGATCAGTGCATGATAGCCACGTGATCAGTGCATGATAGTCACGTGATCAGTGCATGATCAGTCACGTGATACGTGTGTGATCAGCCACGTGATCAGTGCATGATGAGCCACGTGATCAGTGCAGGATCAATTACGTGATCAGTGCATGATCAGTCACGTGACCAGTACATGGTTGCTACGTGATCGTTGCATGATCAGCCACGTGAGCAGAGCATGATAGCCACGTGATCAGTGCATGATCAGTCACGTGATCAGTACATGATCAGTCACGTGAACAGTGCATGATCATTTACGTGATCTGTGCATGATCAGTCACGTGACCAGTATATGGTAGCTACGTGATCATTCCATGACGAGCCACGTGAGCAGTGCATGATAGCCACGTGATGTGTGCATGATGAGTTACGTGAGCAGAGTATGATCAGCCACGTGATCAGTGCATGAGTGCCACGTGATCAGTGCATGATATGTCACGTGACAGGTGTGTGATCAGCCACGTGAACAGTGCATGTTCAGCCACGTGATCAGTGCATGATAGCCACGTGATCAGTGCATGATCAGTACGTGATCAGTGTATGATCAGCCACGTGATCAGTGCATGATCAGACACGTGATCAGTGTATGATCAGCCACGTGAACAGTGCATGCTCAGTCACGTGATCAGGGCCTGCTGAGCTGCGTGATTACTGTCTGCTCATCTGCTTGACAATTGCCAGCTGAGCTGCACGATTCCTGCCTGTCATCTGCTTGACAATTGCCAGCTGTGCTGCGTAATTCCTGCCTGCTCAGCTGCTTGATTATTGCCAGCTGAGCAGCATGATTCCTCACAGCTGAGTTCCATGATTATTGCCTGCTGACTGTTTGATTCGTGCCTACTCAGCTCTTTGTTTATTGCCTCCAGAGGCACATGATCAGTGTATGATAGCAAACATGATCAGCGCATGATCAGTCACATGATCAGCGCCATTAAGTCACGTGATCACTACATGATAGTCATGTGATCAGTCCATGCTCAGTCACGGTATCAGTGCATGATCAGCCACGTGATCAGTGCATGATCTGTCACATGATTAGTGTATGATCATCCACGTGATCAGTGCATGGGCAGTCATGTGATCAGTGCATGATATAGACGTGATCAGTGCATGATCAGTCTCGTGATCAGTGCATGATAGCCACGTGATCAGTGCATGATCAGTCACCTGATGGGTGTATGATCATTCACGTGACCTGTACATGGTAGCTACATGATCATTGCATGATCAGCCACGTGAGTAGTGCATGATAGCCACGTGATCAGTGCATGATCAGTCACGTGATCAGTGCATGATCAGTCATGTGACCAGTACATGGTAGCTGCGTGATCATGCATGATCAGCCACGTGAGCAGTGCATGATAGCCACGTGATCAGTGCATGATCAGACACGTGATCAGTGCATGATCAGTCACGTGATCAGTGCATGATCAGCCACGTGATCAGTGCATGATCAGTCACGTGATCAGTGCATGATCAGCCACGTGATCAGTGCATGATCAGCCACGTGATCAGTGCATGATCAGTTACGTGATCAGTGCATGATCAGTCACGTGATCAGTGCATGATAGCTACGTGATCAGTGCATGATCAGCCACGTGATCAGTGCATGATAGCCACGTGATCAGTGCATGATCAGCCACGTGATCAGTGCATGATCAGTCACGTGATCAGTGCATGATCAGCCACGTGATCAGTGCATGATAGCCACGTGATCAGTGCATGATCAGTTACGTGATCAGTGCATGATCAGTCACGTGATCAGTGCATGATAGCCACGTGATCAGTGCATGATCAGTCACGTGATCAGTGTATGATCAGCCACGTGAACAGTGCATGCTCAGTCACGTGATCAGGGCCTGCTGAGCTGCGTGATTACTGTCTGCTCATCTGCTTGACAATTGCCAGCTGAGCTGCACGATTCCTGCCTGTCATCTGCTTGACAATTGCCAGCTGTGCTGCATAATTCCTGCCTGCTCAGCTGCTTGATTATTGCCAGCTGAGCAGCATGATTTCTCACAGCTGAGTTCCATGATTATTGCCTGACTGATTCGTGCCTACTCAGCTCTTTGTTCATTGCCTCCAGAGGCACATGATCAGTGTATGACAGAAACATGATCAGCACATGATCAGTCACATGATCAGTGCATGATAAGCCACGTGATCAGTGCATGATCAGTCACGTGATCAGTGCATGATCAGTCATGTGATCAGTGCATGGTAGCTGCGTGATCAGTGCATGATCAGCCACGTGATCAGTGCATGATCAGTCACGTGATCAGTGCATGATCAGCCACGTGATCAGTGCATGATCAGTCACGTGATCAGTGCATGATAGCTACGTGATCAGTGCATGATCAGCCACGTGATCAGTGCATGATAGCCACGTGATCAGTGCATGATCAGCCACGTGATCAGTGCATGATAGCCACGTGATCAGTGCATGATCAGTCACGTGATACGTGTGATCAGCCACGTGATCAGTGCATGATATCCACGTGATCAGTGCATGATAGCCACGTGATCAGTGCATGATTAGTCACGTGATCAGTGCATGATCAGTCACGTGATACGTGTGTGATCAGCCACGTGATCAGTGCATGATGAGCCACGTGATCAGTGCATGATCAATTACGTGATCAGTGCATGATCAGTCACGTGACCAGTACATGGTTGCTACGTGATCATTGCATGATCAGCCACGTGATCAGTGCATGATAGCCACGTGATCAGTGCATGATCAGTCACGTGATCAGTGCATGATCAGTCACGTGATCAGTGCATGATCATTTACGTGATCAGTGCATGATCAGTCACGTGACCAGTATATGGTAGCTTCGTGATCATTCCATGACAGCCACGTGAGCAGTGCATGATAGCCACGTGATGTGCATGATCAGTCACGTGATCAGTGTATGATCAGCCACGTGATCAGTGCATGAGTGCCACGTGATCAGTGCATGATAGTCACGTGACAGTGTGTGATCAGCCACGTGATCAGTGCATGATCAGCCACGTGATCAGTGCATGATAGCCACGTGATCAGTGCATGATCAGTTACGTGAGCAGTGCATGATCAGCCACGTGATCAGTGCATGGTCAGACACGTGATCAGTGTATGATCAGCCACGTGATCAGTGCATGATATCCACGTGATCAGTGCATGATCAGTCACGTGATCAGTGTATGATCAGCCACGTGAACAGTGCATGCTCAGTCACGTGATCAGGGCCTGCTGAGCTGCGTGATTACTGTCTGCTCATCTGCTTGACAATTGCCAGCTGAGCTGCACGATTCCTGCCTGTCATCTGCTTGACAATTGCCAGCTGTGCTGTGTAATTCCTGCCTGCTCAGCTGCTTGATTATTGCCAGCTGAGCAGCATGATTCACGTGAACAGTGCATGCTCAGTCACGTGATCAGGGCCTGCTGAGCTGCGTGATTACTGTCTGCTCATCTGCTTGACAATTGCCAGCTGAGCTGCATGATTCCTGCCTGTCATCTGCTTGACAATTGCCAGCTGTGCTGCGTAATTCCTGCCTGCTCAGCTGCTTGATTATTGCCAGCTGAGCAGCATGATTCCTCACAGCTGAGTTCCATGATTAGTGCCTGCTGAGTGTTTGATTCGTGCCTACTCAGCTCTTTGTTTATTGCCTCCAGAGGCACATGATCAGTGTATGATAGCAAACATGATCAGTGCATGATCAGTCACATGATCAGTGCCATTAAGTCACGTGATCAGTACATGATAGTCATGTGATCAGTCCATGATCAGTCACGGTATCAGTGCATGATCAGCCACGTGATCAGTGCATGATCAGCCACGTGATCAGTGCATGATAGCCACGTGATCAGTGCATGATCAGTCACGTGATCAGTGCATGACAGCCACGTGATCAGTGCATGATCAGTCACGTGATCAGTGCATGATCAGTCACGTGACCAGTACATGGTAGCTACGTGATCATTGCATGATCAGCCACGTGATAGTGCATGATAGCCACGTGATCAGTGCATGATCAGTCACGTGATCAGTGCATGATCAGCCATGTGATCAGTGCATGATCAGGCACGTGATCAGTGCATGATCAGCCACGTGATCAGTGCATGATAGCCACGTGATCAGTGCATGATCAGTCACGTGATCAGTGCATGATCAGTCACGTGATCAGTGCATGATCAGCCACGTGATCAGTGCATGATCAGCCACGTGATCAGTGCATGATCAGTCACGTGATCAGTGCATGATAGCCACGTGATCAGTGCATGATCAGCCACGTGATCAGTGCATGATAGCCACGTGATCAGTGCATGATCAGTCACGTGATCAGTGCATGATCAGTCACGTGATCAGTGCATGATCAGTCACGTGATCAGTGCATGATCAATCACGTGATCAGTGCATGATCAGTCACGTGATCAGTGCATGATAGCCACGTGATCAGTGCATGATCAGCCACGTGATCAGTGCATGATAGCCACGTGATCAGTGCATGATCAGTCACGTGATCAGTGTATGATCAGCCACGTGATCAGTGCATGATCAGTCACGTGATCAGTGCATGATATAGACGTGATCAGTGCATGATCAGTCACGTGATCAGTGCATGATCAGCCACGTGATCAGTGCATGATAGCCACGTGATCAGTGCATGATAGCCAGTGATCAGTGCATGATCAGTCACGTGATCAGTGCATGATCAGCCACGTGATCAGTGCATGATAGCCACTGATCAGTGCATGATCAGTCACGTGATCAGTGCATGATCAGTCACGTGATCAGTGCATGATCAGCCACGTGATCAGTGCATGATCAGCCACGTGATCAGTGCATGATCAGTCACGTGATCAGTGCATGATCAGTCACGTGATCAGTGCATGATCAGTCACGTGATCAGTGCATGATCAGCCACGTGATCAGTGCATGATCAGTCACGTGATCAGTGCATGATCAGTCACGTGATCAGTGCATGATCAGCCACGTGATCAGTGCATGATCAGTCACGTGATCAGTGTGATCAGCCACGTGATCAGTGCATGATATCAGTGCATGATCAGCCACGTGATCAGTGCATGATAGCCACGTGATCAGTGCATGATCAGTCACGTGATACGTGTGTGATCAGCCACGTGATCAGTGCATGATATCCACGTGATCAGTGCATGATAGCCACGTGATCAGTGCATGATAGTCACGTGATCAGTGCATGATCAGTCACGTGATACGTGTGTGATCAGCCACGTGATCAGTGCATGATGAGCCACGTGATCAGTGCATGATCAATTACGTGATCAGTGCATGATCAGTCACGTGACCAGTACATGGTTGCTACGTGATCGTTGCATGATCAGCCACGTGAGCAGTGCATGATAGCCACGTGATCAGTGCATGATCAGTCACGTGATCAGTACATGATCAGTCACGTGAACAGTGCATGATCATTTACGTGATCTGTGCATGATCAGTCACGTGACCAGTATATGGTAGCTACGTGATCATTCCATGACGAGCCACGTGAGCAGTGCATGATAGCCACGTGATGTGTGCATGATCAGTTACGTGAGCAGAGTATGATCAGCCACGTGATCAGTGCATGAGTGCCACGTGATCAGTGCATGATATGTCACGTGACAGTGTGTGATCAGCCACGTGAACAGTGCATGTTCAGCCACGTGATCAGTGCATGATAGCCACGTGATCAGTGCATGATCAGTACGTGATCAGTGTATGATCAGCCACGTGATCAGTGCATGATCAGACACGTGATCAGTGTATGATCAGCCACGTGAACAGTGCATGCTCAGTCACGTGATCAGGGCCTGCTGAGCTGCGTGATTACTGTCTGCTCATCTGCTTGACAATTGCCAGCTGAGCTGCACGATTCCTGCCTGTCATCTGCTTGACAATTGCCAGCTGTGCTGCGTAATTCCTGCCTGCTCAGCTGCTTGATTATTGCCAGCTGAGCAGCATGATTCCTCACAGCTGAGTTCCATGATTATTGCCTGCTGACTGTTTGATTCGTGCCTACTCAGCTCTTTGTTTATTGCCTCCAGAGGCACATGATCAGTGTATGATAGCAAACATGATCAGCGCATGATCAGTCACATGATCAGCGCCATTAAGTCACGTGATCACTACATGATAGTCATGTGATCAGTCCATGCTCAGTCACGGTATCAGTGCATGATCAGCCACGTGATCAGTGCATGATCTGTCACATGATTAGTGTATGATCATCCACGTGATCAGTGCATGGGCAGTCATGTGATCAGTGCATGATATAGACGTGATCAGTGCATGATCAGTCACGTGATCAGTGCATGATAGCCACGTGATCAGTGCATGATCAGTCACCTGATGGGTGTATGATCATTCACGTGACCTGTACATGGTAGCTACATGATCAGTGCATGATCAGCCACGTGATCAGTGCATGATCAGCCACGTGATCAGTGCATGATCAGCCACGTGATCAGTGCATGATCAGTCACGTGATCAGTGCATGATCAGTCACGTGATCAGTGCATGATAGCCACGTGATCAGTGCATGATCAGCCACGTGATCAGTGCATGATAGCCACGTGATCAGTGCATGATCAGCCACGTGATCAGTGCATGATCAGTCACGTGATCAGTGCATGATCAGCCACGTGATCAGTGCATGATAGCCACGTGATCAGTGCATGATCAGTCACGTGATCAGTGCATGATCAGTCACGTGATCAGTGCATGATAGCCACGTGATCAGTGCATGATCAGTCACGTGATCAGTGTATGATCAGCCACGTGAACAGTGCATGCTCAGTCACGTGATCAGGGCCTGCTGAGCTGCGTGATTACTGTCTGCTCATCTGCTTGACAATTGCCAGCTGAGCTGCACGATTCCTGCCTGTCATCTGCTTGACAATTGCCACCTGTGCTGCATAATTCCTGCCTGCTCATCTACTTGATTATTGCCAGCTGAGCAGCATGATTTCTCAGAGCTGAGTTCCATGATTATTGCCTGACTGATTCCTGCCTACTCAGCTCTTTGTTCATTGCCTCCAGAGGCACATGATCAGTGTATGACAGAAACATGATCAGCACATGATCAGTCACATGATCAGTGCATGATAAGCCACGTGATCAGTGCATGATCAATCACGTGATCAGTGCATGATCAGTCATGTGATCAGTGCATGGTAGCTGCGTGATCAGTGCATGATCAGCCACGTGATCAGTGCATGATCAGTCACGTGATCAGTGCATGATCAGCCACGTGATCAGTGCATGATCAGTCACGTGATCAGTGCATGATAGCTACGTGATCAGTGCATGATCAGCCACGTGATCAGTGCATGATAGCCACGTGATCAGTGCATGATCAGCCACGTGATCAGTGCATGATAGCCACGTGATCAGTGCATGATCAGTCACGTGATCGTGTGTGATCAGCCACGTGATCAGTGCATGATATCCACGTGATCAGTGCATGATAGCCACGTGATCAGTGCATGATCAGTCACGTGATCAGTGCATGATCAGTCACGTGATCATGTGTGATCAGCCACGTGATCAGTGCATGATGAGCCACGTGATCAGTGCATGATCAATTACGTGATCAGTGCATGATCAGTCACGTGACCAGTACATGGTTGCTACGTGATCATTGCATGATCAGCCACGTGATCAGTGCATGATAGCCACGTGATCAGTGCATGATCAGTCACGTGATCAGTGCATGATCAGTCACGTGATCAGTGCATGATCATTTACGTGATCAGTGCATGATCAGTCACGTGACCAGTATATGGTAGCTTCGTGATCATTCCATGACGAGCCACGTGATCAGTGCATGATAGCCACGTGATCAGTGCATGATCAGTCACGTGATCAGTGTATGATCAGCCACGTGATCAGTGCATGAGTGCCACGTGATCAGTGCATGATAGTCACGTGACAGTGTGTGATCAGCCACGTGATCAGTGCATGATCAGCCACGTGATCAGTGCATGATAGCCACGTGATCAGTGCATGATCAGTTACGTGAGCAGTGCATGATCAGCCACGTGATCAGTGCATGGTCAGACACGTGATCAGTGTATGATCAGCCACGTGATCAGTGCATGATATCCACGTGATCAGTGCATGATCAGTCACGTGATCAGTGTATGATCAGCCACGTGAACAGTGCATGCTCAGTCACGTGATCAGGGCCTGATGAGCTGCGTGATTACTGTCTGCTCATCTGCTTGACAATTGCCAGCTGAGCTGCACGATTCCTGCCTGTCATCTGCTTGACAATTGCCAGCTGTGCTGTGTAATTCCTGCCTGCTCAGCTGCTTGATTATTGCCAGCTGAGCAGCATGATTCACGTGAACAGTGCATGCTCAGTCACGTGATCAGGGCCTGCTGAGCTGCGTGATTACTGTCTGCTCATCTGCTTGACAATTGCCAGCTGAGCTGCACGATTCCTGCCTGTCATCTGCTTGACAATTGCCAGCTGTGCTGCGTAATTCCTGCCTGCTCAGCTGCTTGATTATTGCCAGCTGAGCAGCATGATTCCTCACAGCTGAGTTCCATGATTATTGCCTGCTGACTGTTTGATTCGTGCCTACTCAGCTCTTTGTTTATTGCCTCCAGAGGCACATGATCAGTGTATGATAGCAAACATGATCAGTGCATGATCAGTCACATGATCAGTGCCATTAAGTCACGTGATCACTACATGATAGTCATGTGATCAGTCCATGATCAGTCACGGTATCAGTGCATGATCAGCCACGTGATCAGTGCATGATCAGCCACGTGATCAGTGCATGATAGCCACGTGATCAGTGCATGATCAGTCACGTGATCAGTGCATGACAGCCACGTGATCAGTGCATGATCAGTCACGTGATCAGTGCATGATCAGTCACGTGACCAGTACATGGTAGCTACATGATCATTGCATGATCAGCCACGTGAGTAGTGCATGATAGCCACGTGATCAGTGCATGATCAGTCACGTGATCAGTGCATGATCAGCCATGTGATCAGTGCATGATCAGGCACGTGATCAGTGCATGATCAGCCACGTGATCAGTGCATGATAGCCACGTGATCAGTGCATGATCAGTCACGTGATCAGTGCATGATCAGCCACGTGATCAGTGCATGATCAGCCACGTGATCAGTGCATGATCAGTCACGTGATCAGTGCATGATAGTCACGTGATCAGTGCATGATCAGCCACGTGATCAGTGCATGATAGCCACGTGATCAGTGCATGATCAGTCACGTGATCAGTGCATGATCAGTCACGTGATCAGTGCATGATCAGTCACGTGATCAGTGCATGATCAATTACGTGATCAGTGCATGATCAGTCACGTGATCAGTGCATGGTAGCTACGTGATCAGTGCATGATCAGCCACGTGATCAGTGCATGATAGCCACGTGATCAGTGCATGATCAGTCACGTGATCAGTGCATGATCAGCCACGTGATCAGTGCATGATCAGTCACGTGATCAGTGCATGATAGCCACGTGATCAGTGCATGATCAGTCACGTGATCAGTGCATGATCAGCCACGTGATCAGTGCATGATAGCCACGTGATCAGTGCATGATAGCCACGTGATCAGTGCATGATCAGTCACGTGATCAGTGCATGATCAGCCACGTGATCAGTGCATGATAGCCACGTGATCAGTGCATGATCAGTCACGTGATCAGTGCATGATCAGTCACGTGATCAGTGCATGATCAGCCACGTGATCAGTGCATGATCAGCCACGTGATCAGTGCATGATCAGTCACGTGATCAGTGCATGATCAGTCACGTGATCAGTGCATGATCAGTCACGTGATCAGTGCATGATCAGCCACGTGATCAGTGCATGATCAGTCACGTGATCAGTGCATGATCAGTCACGTGATCAGTGCATGATCAGCCACGTGATCAGTGCATGATCAGTCACGTGATCAGTGCATGATCAGCCACGTGATCAGTGCATGATATCAGTGCATGATAGCCACGTGATCAGTGCATGATAGCCACGTGATCAGTGCATGATCAGTCACGTGATCAGTGCATGATCAGCCACGTGATCAGTGCATGATCAGTCACGTGATCAGTGCATGATCAGCCACGTGATCAGTGCATGATCAGCCACGTGATCAGTGCATGATCAGTCACGTGATCAGTGCATGATAGCCACGTGATCAGTGCATGATCAGCCACGTGATCAGTGCATGATAGCCACGTGATCAGTGCATGATCAGTCACGTGATCAGTGCATGATCAGTCACGTGATCAGTGCATGATCAGTCACGTGATCAGTGCATGATCAGTCACGTGATCAGTGCATGATCAGTCACGTGATCAGTGCATGATAGCTACGTGATCAGTGCATGATCAGCCACGTGATCAGTGCATGATAGCCACGTGATCAGTGCATGATCAGTCACGTGATCAGTGCATGATCAGCCACGTGATCAGTGCATGATCAGTCACGTGATCAGTGCATGATAGCCACGTGATCAGTGCATGATCAGTCACGTGATCAGTGCATGATCAGCCACGTGATCAGTGCATGATAGCCACGTGATCAGTGCATGATAGCCAGTGATCAGTGCATGATCAGTCACGTGATCAGTGCATGATCAGCCACGTGATCAGTGCATGATAGCCACTGATCAGTGCATGATCAGTCACGTGATCAGTGCATGATCAGTCACGTGATCAGTGCATGATCAGCCACGTGATCAGTGCATGATCAGCCACGTGATCAGTGCATGATCAGTCACGTGATCAGTGCATGATCAGTCACGTGATCAGTGCATGATCAGTCACGTGATCAGTGCATGATCAGCCACGTGATCAGTGCATGATCAGCCACGTGATCAGTGCATGATCAGTCACGTGATCAGTGCATGATCAGCCACGTGATCAGTGCATGATCAGTCACGTGATCAGTGCATGATCAGCCACGTGATCAGTGCATGATATCAGTGCATGATAGCCACGTGATCAGTGCATGATAGCCACGTGATCAGTGCATGATCAGTCACGTGATCAGTGCATGATCAGCCACGTGATCAGTGCATGATAGCCACGTGATCAGTGCATGATAGCCACGTGATCAGTGCATGATAGTCACGTGATCAGTGCATGATCAGTCACGTGATCAGTGCATGATCAGCCACGTGATCAGTGCATGATCAGTCACGTGATCAGTGCATGATAGCCACGTGATCAGTGCATGATCAGCCACGTGATCAGTGCATGATAGCCACGTGATCAGTGCATGATCAGCCACGTGATCAGTGCATGATCAGCCACGTGATCAGTGCATGATCAGTCACGTGATCAGTGCATGATCAGCCACGTGATCAGTGCATGATAGCCACGTGATCAGTGCATGATCAGCCACGTGATCAGTGCATGATCAGTCACGTGATCAGTGCATGATCAGTCACGTGATCAGTGTGATCAGCCACGTGATCAGTGCATGATCAGCCACGTGATCAGTGCATGATCATTTACGTGATCAGTGCATGATCAGTCACGTGACCAGTATATGGTAGCTACGTGATCATTCCATGACAGCCACGTGAGCAGTGCATGATAGCCACGTGATCAGTGCATGATCAGTCACGTGATCAGTGTATGATCAGCCACGTGATCAGTGCATGAGTGCCACGTGATCAGTGCATGATATGTCACGTGACAGTGTGTGATCAGCCACGTGATCAGTGCATGTTCAGCCACGTGATCAGTGCATGATAGCCACGTGATCAGTGCATGATCAGTTACGTGAGCAGTGTATGATCAGCCACGTGATCAGTGCATGGTCAGACACGTGAACAGTGTATGATCAGCCACGTGATCAGTGCATGATATCCAGTGATCAGTGCATGATCATCACGTGATCAGTGTATGATCAGCCACGTGAACAGTGCATGCTCAGTCACGTGATCAGGGCCTGCTGAGCTGCGTGATTACTGTCTGCTCATCTGCTTGACAATTGCCAGCTGAGCTGCACGATTCCTGCCTGTCATCTGCTTGACAATTGCCAGCTGTGCTGCGTAATTCCTGCCTGCTCAGCTGCTTGATTATTGCCAGCTGAGCAGCATGATTCCTCACAGCTGAGTTCCATGATTATTGCCTGCTGACTGTTTGATTCGTGCCTACTCAGCTCTTTGTTTATTGCCTCCAGAGGCACATGATCAGTGTATGATAGCAAACATGATCAGTGCATGATCAGTCACATGATCAGCGCCATTAAGTCACGTGATCACTACATGATAGTCATGTGATCAGTCCATGCTCAGTCACGGTATCAGTGCATGATCAGCCACGTGATCAGTGCATGATCAGCCACGTGATCAGTGCATGATAGCCATGTGATCAGTGCATGATCAGTCACGTGATCAGTGCATGATCAGGCACGTGATCAGTGCATGATCAGTCACCTGATGGGTGTATGATCAGTCACGTGACCAGTACATGGTAGCTACATGATCATTGCATGATCAGCCACGTGAGTAGTGCATGATAGCCACGTGATCAGTGCATGATCAGTCACGTGATCAGTGCATGATCAGTCATGTGATCAGTGCATGATCAGGCACGTGATCAGTGCATGATCAGCCACGTGATCAGTGCATGATAGCCACGTGATCAGTGCATGATCAGTCACGTGATCAGTGCATGATCAGTCACGTGATCAGTGCATGATCAGCCACGTGATCAGTGCATGATCAGCCACGTGATCAGTGCATGATCATTACGTGATCAGTGCATGATCAGTCACGTGATCAGTGCATGATAGCTACGTGATCAGTGCATGATCAGCCACGTGATCAGTGCATGATAGCCACGTGATCAGTGCATGATCAGTCACGTGATCAGTGCATGATCAGTCACGTGATCAGTGCATGATCAGTCACGTGATCAGTGCATGATCAGTCACGTGATCAGTGCATGATCAGCCACGTGATCAGTGCATGATAGTCACGTGATCAGTGCATGATCAGCCACGTGATCAGTGCATGATAGCCACGTGATCAGTGCATGATCAGCCACGTGATCAGTGCATGATCAGCCACGTGATCAGTGCATGATCAGCCACGTGATCAGTGCATGATCAGTCACGTGATCAGTGCATGATAGCCACGTGATCAGTGCATGATCAGCCACGTGATCAGTGCATGATAGCCACGTGATCAGTGCATGATCAGTCACGTGATCAGTGCATGATCAGTCACGTGATCAGTGCATGATCAGTCACGTGATCAGTGCATGATCAGTCACGTGATCAGTGCATGATCAGTCACGTGATCAGTGCATGATAGCTACGTGATCAGTGCATGATCAGCCACGTGATCAGTGCATGATAGCCACGTGATCAGTGCATGATCAGTCACGTGATCAGTGTATGATCAGCCACGTGATCAGTGCATGATCAGTCACGTGATCAGTGCATGATATAGACGTGATCAGTGCATGATCAGTCACGTGATCAGTGCATGATCAGCCACGTGATCAGTGCATGATAGCCACGTGATCAGTGCATGATAGCCACGTGATCAGTGCATGATCAGTCACGTGATCAGTGCATGATCAGCCACGTGATCAGTGCATGATAGCCACGTGATCAGTGCATGATCAGTCACGTGATCAGTGCATGATCAGTCACGTGATCAGTGCATGATCAGCCACGTGATCAGTGCATGATCAGTCACGTGATCAGTGCATGATCAGTCACGTGATCAGTGCATGATCAGTCACGTGATCAGTGCATGATCAGTCACGTGATCAGTGCATGATCAGCCACGTGATCAGTGCATGATCAGTCACGTGATCAGTGCATGATCAGTCACGTGATCAGTGCATGATCAGCCACGTGATCAGTGCATGATCAGTCACGTGATCAGTGCATGATCAGCCACGTGATCAGTGCATGATATCAGTGCATGATCAGCCACGTGATCAGTGCATGATAGCCACGTGATCAGTGCATGATCAGTACGTGAGCAGTGTATGATCAGCCACGTGATCAGTGCATGGTCAGACACGTGAACAGTGTATGATCAGCCACGTGATCAGTGCATGATATCCAAGTGATCAGTGCATGATCAATCACGTGATCAGTGTATGATCAGCCACGTGAACAGTGCATGCTCAGTCACGTGATCAGGGCCTGCTGAGCTGCGTGATTACTGTCTGCTCATCTGCTTGACAATTGCCAGCTGAGCTGCACGATTCCTGCCTGTCATCTGCTTGACAATTGCCAGCTGTGCTGCGTAATTCCTGCCTGCTCAGCTGCTTGATTATTGCCAGCTGAGCAGCATGATTCCTCACAGCTGAGTTCCATGATTATTGCCTGCTGACTGTTTGATTCGTGCCTACTCAGCTCTTTGTTTATTGCCTCCAGAGGCACATGATCAGTGTATGATAGCAAACATGATCAGCGCATGATCAGTCACATGATCAGCGCCATTAAGTCACGTGATCACTACATGATAGTCATGTGATCAGTCCATGCTCAGTCACGGTATCAGTGCATGATCAGCCACGTGATCAGTGCATGATCTGTCACATGATTAGTGTATGATCATCCACGTGATCAGTGCATGGGCAGTCATGTGATCAGTGCATGATATAGACGTGATCAGTGCATGATCAGTCTCGTGATCAGTGCATGATAGCCACGTGATCAGTGCATGATCAGTCACCTGATGGGTGTATGATCATTCACGTGACCTGTACATGGTAGCTACATGATCATTGCATGATCAGCCACGTGAGTAGTGCATGATAGCCACGTGATCAGTGCATGATCAGTCACGTGATCAGTGCATGATCAGTCATGTGACCAGTACATGATAGCTGCGTGATCATGCATGATCAGCCACGTGAGCAGTGCATGATAGCCACGTGATCAGTGCATGATCAGACACGTGATCAGTGCATGATCAGTCACGTGATCAGTGCATGATCAGCCACGTGATCAGTGCATGATCAGTCACGTGATCAGTGCATGATCAGCCACGTGATCAGTGCATGATCAGCCACGTGATCAGTGCATGATCAGTTACGTGATCAGTGCATGATCAGTCACGTGATCAGTGCATGATAGCCACGTGATCAGTGCATGATCAGCCACGTGATCAGTGCATGATAGCCACGTGATCAGTGCATGATCAGCCACGTGATCAGTGCATGATCAGTCACGTGATCAGTGCATGATCAGCCACGTGATCAGTGCATGATAGCCACGTGATCAGTGCATGACAGCCACGTGATCAGTGCATGATCAGTCACGTGATCAGTGCATGATAGCCACGTGATCAGTGCATGATCAGTCACGTGATCAGTGTGTGATCAGCCACGTGAACAGTGCATGCTCAGTCACGTGATCAGGGCCTGCTGAGCTGCGTGATTACTGTCTGCTCATCTGCTTGACAATTGCCAGCTGAGCTGCACGATTCCTGCCTGTCATCTGCTTGACAATTGCCAGCTGTGCTGCATAATTCCTGCCTGCTCAGCTGCTTGATTATTGCCAGCTGAGCAGCATGATTTCTCACAGCTGAGTTCCATGATTATTGCCTGACTGATTCGTGCCTACTCAGCTCTTTGTTCATTGCCTCCAGAGGCACATGATCAGTGTATGACACAAACATGATCAGCACATGATCAGTCACATGATCAGTGCATGATAAGCCACGTGATCAGTGCATGATCAGTCACGTGATCAGTGCATGATCAGTCATGTGATCAGTGCATGGTAGCTGCGTGATCAGTGCATGATCAGCCACGTGATCAGTGCATGATCAGTCACGTGATCAGTGCATGATCAGCCACGTGATCAGTGCATGATCAGTCACGTGATCAGTGCATGATAGCCACGTGATCAGTGCATGATCAGCCACGTGATCAGTGCATGATCAGCCACGTGATCAGTGCATGATCAGCCACGTGATCAGTGCATGATCAGCCACGTGATCAGTGCATGATAGCCACGTGATCAGTGCATGATCAGTCACGTGATAGTGTGTGATCAGCCACGTGATCAGTGCATGATAGCCACGTGATCAGTGCATGATAGCCACGTGATCAGTGCATGATCAGTCACGTGATCAGTGCATGATCAGTCACGTGATCAGTGTGATCAGCCACGTGATCAGTGCATGATCAGCCACGTGATCAGTGCATGATCAGCCACGTGATCAGTGCATGATCAGTCACGTGATCAGTGCATGATCAGTCACGTGATCAGTGCATGATCAGCCACGTGATCAGTGCATGATCAGTCACGTGACCAGTATATGATAGCTTCATGATCATTGCATGACAGCCACGTGAGCAGTGCATGATAGCCACGTGATCAGTGCATGATCAGTTACGTGATCAGTGTATGATCAGCCACGTGATCAGTGCATGAGTGCCACGTGATCAGTGCATGATAGTCACGTGACAGTGCATGATCAGCCACGTGATCAGTGCATGATCAGCCACGTGATCAGTGCATGATAGCCACGTGATCAGTGCATGATCAGTTACGTGAGCAGTGCATGATCAGCCACGTGATCAGTGCATGATCAGACACGTGATCAGTGTATGATCAGCCACGTGATCAGTGCATGATATCCACGTGATCAGTGCATGATCAGTCACGTGATCAGTGTATGATCAGCCACGTGAACAGTGCATGATCAGTCACGTGATCAGTGCATGATGAGCTGCGTGATTACTGTCTGCTCATCTGCTTGACAATTGCCAGCTGAGCTGCACGATTCCTGCCTGTCATCTGCTTGACAATTGCCAGCTGTGCTGTGTAATTCCTGCCTGATCAGCTGCATGATTATTGCCAGCTGATCAGCATGATTCACGTGAATAGTGCATGCTCAGTCACGTGATCAGGGCCTGCTGAGCTGCGTGATTACTGTCTGCTCATCTGCTTGACAATTGCCAGCTGAGCTGCACGATTCCTGCCTGTCATCTGCTTGACAATTGCCAGCTGTGCTGCGTAATTCCTGCCTGCTCAGCTGCTTGATTATTGCCAGCTGAGCAGCATGATTCCTCACAGCTGAGTTCCATGATTATTGCCTGCTGACTGTTTGATTCGTGCCTACTCAGCTCTTTGTTTATTGCCTCCAGAGGCACATGATCAGTGTATGATAGCAAACATGATCAGCGCATGATCAGTCACATGATCAGCGCCATTAAGTCACGTGATCACTACATGATAGTCATGTGATCAGTCCATGCTCAGTCACGGTATCAGTGCATGATCAGCCACGTGATCAGTGCATGATCAGCCACGTGATCAGTGCATGATAGCCATGTGATCAGTGCATGATCAGTCACGTGATCAGTGCATGATCAGGCACGTGATCAGTGCATGATCAGTCACCTGATGGGTGTATGATCAGTCACGTGACCAGTACATGGTAGCTACATGATCATTGCATGATCAGCCACGTGAGTAGTGCATGATAGCCACGTGATCAGTGCATGATCAGTCACGTGATCAGTGCATGATCAGTCATGTGATCAGTGCATGATCAGGCACGTGATCAGTGCATGATCAGCCACGTGATCAGTGCATGATAGCCACGTGATCAGTGCATGATCAGTCACGTGATCAGTGCATGATCAGTCACGTGATCAGTGCATGATCAGCCACGTGATCAGTGCATGATCAGCCACGTGATCAGTGCATGATCAGTCACGTGATCAGTGCATGGTAGCTACGTGATCAGTGCATGATCAGCCACGTGATCAGTGCATGATAGCCACGTGATCAGTGCATGATCAGTCACGTGATCAGTGCATGATCAGTCACGTGATCAGTGCATGATCAGTCACGTGATCAGTGCATGATCAGTCACGTGATCAGTGCATGATCAGTCACGTGATCAGTGCATGATAGCTACGTGATCAGTGCATGATCAGCCACGTGATCAGTGCATGATAGCCACGTGATCAGTGCATGATCAGTCACGTGATCAGTGTATGATCATCCACGTGATCAGTGCATGATCAGTCACGTGATCAGTGCATGATATAGACGTGATCAGTGCATGATCAGTCACGTGATCAGTGCATGATCAGCCACGTGATCAGTGCATGATAGCCACGTGATCAGTGCATGATAGCCAGTGATCAGTGCATGATCAGTCACGTGATCAGTGCATGATCAGCCACGTGATCAGTGCATGATAGCCACGTGATCAGTGCATGATCAGTCACGTGATCAGTGCATGATCAGTCACGTGATCAGTGCATGATCAGCCACGTGATCAGTGCATGATCAGTTACGTGATCAGTGCATGATCAGCCACGTGATCAGTGCATGATAGCCACGTGATCAGTGCATGATCAGTCACGTGATCAGTGCATGATCAGTCACGTGATCAGTGCATGATCAGTTACGTGATCAGTGCATGATCAGCCACGTGATCAGTGCATGATAGCCACGTGATCAGTGCATGATCAGTCACGTGATAGTGTGATCAGCCACGTGATCAGTGCATGATAGCCACGTGATCAGTGCATGATAGCCACGTGATCAGTGCATGATCAGTCACGTGATCAGTGCATGATCAGTCACGTGATAGTGTGATCAGCCACGTGATCAGTGCATGATGAGCCACGTGATCAGTGCATGATCAGTCACGTGATCAGTGCATGATCAGTCACGTGATCAGTGCATGATAGCCACGTGATCAGTGCATGATCAGCCACGTGATCAGTGCATGATAGTCACGTGATCAGTGCATGATCAGTCACGTGATCAGTGCATGATCAGCCACGTGATCAGTGCATGATAGCCACGTGATCAGTGCATGATCAGTCACGTGATCAGTGCATGATCAGCCACGTGATCAGTGCATGATCAATTACGTGATCAGTGCATGATCAGTCACGTGACCAGTACATGGTAGCTACGTGATCATTGCATGATCAGCCACGTGAGCAGTGCATGATAGCCACGTGATCAGTGCATGATCAGTCACGTGATCAGTGCATGATCAGCCACGTGATCAGTGCATGATCAGCCACGTGATCAGTGCATGATCAGTCACGTGACCAGTGCATGGTCAGCCACGTGATCAGTGCATGATCAGCCACGTGATCAGTGCATGATAGCCACGTGATCAGTGCATGATCAGTTACGTGAGCAGTGTATGATCAGCCACGTGATCAGTTCATGGTCAGACACGTGAACAGTGTATGATCAGCCACGTGATCAGTTCATGATATCCAAGTGATCAGTGCATGTTCATCACGTGATCAGTGTATGATCAGCCACGTGAACAGTGCATGCTCAGTCACGTGATCAGGGCCTGCTGAGCTGCGTGATTACTGTCTGCTCATCTGCTTGACAATTGCCAGCTGAGCTGCACGATTCCTGCCTGTCATCTGCTTGACAATTGCCAGCTGTGCTGCGTAATTCCTGCCTGCTCAGCTGCTTGATTATTGCCAGCTGAGCAGCATGATTCCTCACAGCTGAGTTCCATGATTATTGCCTGCTGACTGTTTGATTCGTGCCTACTCAGCTCTTTGTTTATTGCCTCCAGAGGCACATGATCAGTGTATGATAGCAAACATGATCAGCGCATGATCAGTCACATGATCAGCGCCATTAAGTCACGTGATCAGTACATGATAGTCATGTGATCAGTCCAGGCTCAGTCACGGTATCAGTGCATGATCAGCCACGTGATCAGTGCATGATCAGCCACGTGATCAGTGCATGATCTGTCACATGATTAGTGTATGATCATCCACGTGATATGTGCATGGGCAGTCATGTGATCAGTGCATGATATAGACGTGATCAGTGCATGATCAGTCTCGTGATCAGTGCATGATAGCCACGTGATCAGTGCATGATCTGTCACCTGATGGGTGTATGATCATTCACGTGACCTGTACATGGTAGCTACATGATCATTGCATGATCAGCCACGTGAGTAGTGCACGATAGCCACGTGATCAGTGCATGATCAGTCACGTGATCAGTGCATGATCAGTCATGTGACCAGTACATGGTAGCTGCGTGATCATGCATGATCAGCCACGTGAGCAGTGAATGAGAGCCACGTGATCAGTGCATGATCAGACACGTGATCAGTGCATGATCAGTCACGTGATCAGTGCATGATCAGCCACGTGATCAGTGCATGATCAGGCACGTGATCAGTGTATGATCAGCCACGTGATCAGTGCATGATAGCTACATGATCAGTGCATGATCAGTCACGTGATCAGTGCATGATCAGTCACGTGATCAGTGCATGATCAGCCACGTGATCAGTGCATGATCAGCCACGTGATCAGTGCATGATCAATTACGTGATCAGTGCATGATCAGTCACGTGACCAGTACTTGGTAGCTACGTGATCATTGCATGATCAGCCACGTGATCAGTGCATGATAGCCACGTGATCAGTGCATGATCAGCCACGTGATCAGTGCATGATCAGTCACGTGATCAGTGCATGATCAGTCACGTGATCAGTGCATGATCAGCCACGTGATCAGTGCATGTCAGTCACGTGATCAGTGCATGATAGCCCGTGATCAGTGCATGATCAGTCCCGTGATCAGTGCATGATCAGCCACGTGATCAGTGCATGATAGCTACGTGATCAGTGCATGATCAGTCACGTGATCAGTGCATGATCAGTCACGTGATCAGTGTGTGATCAGCCACGTGAACAGTGCATGCTCAGTCACGTGATCAGGGCCTGCTGAGCTGCGTGATTACTGTCTGCTCATCTGCTTGACAATTGCCAGCTGAGCTGCACGATTCCTGCCTGTCATCTGCTTGACAATTGCCACCTGTGCTGCATAATTCCTGCCTGCTCAGCTGCTTGATTATTGCCAGCTGAGCAGCATGATTTCTCACAGCTGAGTTCCATGATTATAGCCTGCTGACTGATTCGTGCCTACTCAGCTCTTTGTTCATTGCCTCCAGAGGCACATGATCAGTGTATGACAGAAACATGATCAGCACATGATCAGTCACATGATCAGTGCATGATAAGCCACGTGATCAGTGCATGATCAGTTACGTGATCAGTGCATGATCAGTCACGTGATCAGTGCATGGTAGCTGCGTGATCATGCATGATCAGCCACGTGATCAGTGCATGATAGCCACGTGATCAGTGCATGATCAGTCACGTGATCAGTGCATGATCAGTCACGTGATCAGTGCATGATCAGCCACGTGATCAGTGCATGATCAGTCACGTGATCAGTGCATGATCAGCCACGTGATCAGTGCATGATAGCCACGTGATCAGTGCATGATCAGTCACGTGATCAGTGCATGATCAGTCACGTGATCAGTGCATGATCAGCCACGTGATCAGTGCATGATCAGCCACGTGATCAGTGCATGATCAATCACGTGATCAGTGCATGATCAGTCACGTGATCAGTGCATGGTAGCTACGTGATCAGTGCATGATCAGCCACGTGATCAGTGCATGATAGCCACGTGATCAGTGCATGATCAGCCACGTGATCAGTGCATGATCAGTCACGTGATCAGTGCATGATCAGTCACGTGATCAGTGCATGATCAGCCACGTGATCAGTGCATGATCAGTCATGTATCAGTGCATGATAGCCCATGATCAGTGCATGATCAGTACGTGATCAGTGCATGATCAGCCACGTGATCAGTGCATGATAGCCACGTGATCAGTGCATGATCAGTCACGTGATCAGTGCATGATCAGTCACGTGATCAGTGTATGATCAGCCACGTGATCAGTGCATGCTCAGTCACGTGATCAGGGCCTGCTGAGCTGCGTGATTACTGTCTGCTCATCTGCTTGACAATTGCCAGCTGAGCTGCACGATTCCTGCCTGTCATCTGCTTGACAATTGCCACCTGTGCTGCATAATTCCTGCCTGCTCATCTGCTTGATTATTGCCAGCTGAGCAGCATGATTTCTCAGAGCTGAGTTCCATGATTATAGCCTGCTGACTGATTCGTGCCTACTCAGCTCTTTGTTCATTGCCTCCAGAGGCACATGATCAGTGTATGACACCAAACATGATCAGTGCATGATCAGTCACATGATCAGTGCATGATAAGCCACGTGATCAGTGCATGATCAGTCACGTGATCAGTGCATGATCAGTCACGTGACCAGTACATGGTAGCTGCGTGATCAGTGCATGATCAGCCACGTGATCAGTGCATGATAGCCACGTGATCAGTGCATGATCAGTCATGTGATAGTGTGTGATCAGCCACGTGATCAGTGCATGATATCCACGTGATCAGTGCATGATAGCCACGTGATCAGTGCATGAGAGCCACGTGATCAGTGCATGATCAGTCACGTGATCATGTGTGATCAGCCACGTGATCAGTGCATGATCAATTACGTGATCAGTGCATGATCAGTCACGTGACCAGTACATGGTTGCTACGTGATCATTGCATGATCAGCCACGTGAGCAGTGCATGATAGCCACGTGATCAGTGCATGATCAGTCACGTGATCAGTGCATGATCAGTCACGTGAACAGTGCATGATCATTTACGTGATCAGTGCATGATCAGTCACGTGACCAGTATATGGTAGCTACGTGATCATTCCATGACGAGCCACGTGAGCAGTGCATGATAGCCACGTGATGTGTGCATGATCAGTTACGTGAGCAGAGTATGATCAGCCACGTGATCAGTGCATGAGTGCCACGTGATCAGTGCATGATATGTCACGTGACAGGTGTGTGATCAGCCACGTGAACAGTGCATGTTCAGCCACGTGATCAGTGCATGATAGCCACGTGATCAGTGCATGATCAGTTACGTGAGCAGTGTATGATCAGCCACGTGATCAGTGCATGGTCAGACACGTGAACAGTGTATGATCAGCCACGTGATCAGTGCATGATATCCAAGTGATCAGTGCATGATCATCACGTGATCAGTGTATGATCAGCCACGTGAACAGTGCATGCTCAGTCACGTGATCAGGGCCTGCTGAGCTGCGTGATTACTGTCTGCTCATCTGCTTGACAATTGCCAGCTGAGCTGCACGATTCCTGCCTGTCATCTGCTTGACAATTGCCAGCTGTGCTGCGTAATTCCTGCCTGCTCAGCTGCTTGATTATTGCCAGCTGAGCAGCATGATTCCTCACAGCTGAGTTCCATGATTATTGCCTGCTGACTGTTTGATTCGTGCCTACTCAGCTCTTTGTTTATTGCCTCCAGAGGCACATGATCAGTGTATGATAGCAAACATGATCAGCGCATGATCAGTCACATGATCAGCGCCATTAAGTCACGTGATCACTACATGATAGTCATGTGATCAGTCCATGCTCAGTCACGGTATCAGTGCATGATCAGCCACGTGATCAGTGCATGATCAGTCACGTGATCAGTGCATGATCATCCACGTGATCAGTGCATGTAGACAGTGCATGATAGCCCGTGATCAGTGCATGATCAGTCCCGTGATCAGTGCATGATCAGTCACGTGATCAGTGCATGATAGCTACGTGATCAGTGCATGATCAGCCACGTGATCAGTGCATGATCAGCCACGTGATCAGTGCATGATCAGTCACGTGATCAGTGCATGATCAGCCACGTGATCAGTGCATGATAGCCACGTGATCAGTGCATGATCAGTCACGTGATCAGTGCATGATCAGTCACGTGATCAGTGTGATCAGCCACGTGATCAGTGCATGATAGCCACGTGATCAGTGCATGATCAGTCACGTGATCAGTGCATGATCAGTCACGTGACAGTACATGGTAGCTACGTGATCAGTGCATGATCAGCCACGTGATCAGTGCATGATAGCCACGTGATCAGTGCATGATCAGTCACGTGATCAGTGCATGATCAGTCACGTGATCAGTGCATGATAGCCACGTGATCAGTGCATGATCAGTCACGTGATCAGTGCATGATCAGCCACGTGATCAGTGCATGATCAGCCACGTGATCAGTGCATGATCAGCCACGTGATCAGTGCATGATAGCCACGTGATCAGTGCATGATCAGTCACGTGATCAGTGTATGATCAGCCACGTGATCAGTGCATGATATCCACGTGATCAGTGCATGATCAATCACGTGATCAGTGTATGATCAGCCACGTGAACAGTGCATGCTCAGTCACGTGATCAGGGCCTGCTGAGCTGCGTGATTACTGTCTGCTCATCTGCTTGACAATTGCCAGCTGAGCTGCACGATTCCTGCCTGTCATCTGCTTGACATTTGCCAGCTGTGCTTCGTAATTCCTGCCTGCTCAGCTGCTTGATTATTGCCAGCTGAGCAGCATGATTCCTCACAGCTGAATTCCATGATTATTGCCTGCTGACTGTTTGATTCGTGCCTACTCAGCTCTTTGTTTATTGCCTCCAGAGGCACATGATCAGTGTATGATAGCAAACATGATCAGTGCATGATCCGTCACATGATCAGCGCCATTAAGTCACGTGATCACTACATGATAGTCATGTGATCAGTCCATGCTCATTCACGGTATCAGTGCATGATCAGCCACGTGATCAGTGCATGACTGTCACATGATTAGTGTATGATCATCCACGTGATCAGTGCATGGGCAGTCATGTGATCAGTGCATGATTAGACGAGATCAGTGCATGATCAGTCTCGTGATCAGTGCATGATAGCCACGTGATCAGTGCATGATCAGTCACCTGATGGGTGTATGATCATTCACGTGACCAGTACATGGTAGCTACATGATCAGTGCATGATCAGCCACGTGATCAGTGCATGATAGCCACGTGATCAGTGCATGATCAGTCACGTGATCAGTGCATGATCAGTCACGTGATCAGTGCATGATCAGCCACGTGATCAGTGCATGATCAGCCACGTGATCAGTGCATGATCAGTCACGTGATCAGTGCATGATAGCTGCGTGATCAGTGCATGATCAGCCACGTGATCAGTGCATGATAGCCACGTGATCAGTGCATGATCAGTCACGTGATCAGTGCATGATCAGTCACGTGATCAGTACATGATAGCTACGTGATCAGTGCATGATCAGCCACGTGATCAGTGCATGATAGCCACGTGATCAGTGCATGATCAGTCACGTGATCAGTGCATGATCAGTCACGTGACCAGTACATGGTAGCTGCGTGATCAGTGCATGATCAGCCACGTGATCAGTGCATGATAGCCACGTGATCAGTGCATGATCAGTCACGTGATCAGTGCATGATCAGTCACGTGATCAGTGCATGATCAGCCACGTGATCAGTGCATGATCAGTCACGTGATCAGTGCATGATCAGTCACGTGATCAGTGCATGATCAGCCACGTGATCAGTGCATGATCAGTCACGTGATCAGTGCATGATCAGCCACGTGATCAGTGCATGATCAGCCACGTGATCAGTGCATGATCAGTTACGTGATCAGTGCATGATCAGTCACGTGATCAGTGCATGGTAGCTACGTGATCAGTGCATGATCAGCCACGTGATCAGTGCATGATAGCCACGTGATCAGTGCATGATCAGCCACGTGATCAGTGCATGATCAGTCACGTGATCAGTGCATGATCAGCCACGTGATCAGTGCATGATAGCCACGTGATCAGTGCATGACAGTTACGTGATCAGTGCATGATCAGTCACGTGATCAGTGCATGATAGCCACGTGATCAGTGCATGATCAGTCACGTGATCAGTGTGTGATCAGCCACGTGAACAGTGCATGCTCAGTCACGTGATCAGGGCCTGCTGAGCTGCGTGATTACTGTCTGCTCATCTGCTTGACAATTGCCAGCTGAGCTGCACGATTCCTGCCTGTCATCTGCTTGACAATTGCCAGCTGTGCTGCATAATTCCTGCCTGCTCAGCTGCTTGATTATTGCCAGCTGAGCAGCATGATTTCTCACAGCTGAGTTCCATGATTATTGCCTACTGATTCGTGCCTACTCAGCTCTTTGTTCATTGCCTCCAGAGGCACATGATCAGTGTATGACAGAAACATGATCAGCACATGATGAATCACATGATCAGTGCATGATAAGCCACGTGATCAGTGCATGATCAGTTACGTGATCAGTGCATGATCAGTCATGTGACCAGTGCATGATAGCTGCGTGATCAGTGCATGATCAGCCACGTGATCAGTGCATGATCAGTCACGTGATCAGTGCATGATCAGCCACGTGATCAGTGCATGATCAGTCACGTGACCAGTGCATGATAGCTACGTGATCAGTGCATGATCAGCCACGTGATCAGTGCATGATAGCCACGTGATCAGTGCATGATCAGCCACGTGATCAGTGCATGATAGCCACGTGATCAGTGCATGATCAGTCACGTGATACGTGTGTGATCAGCCACGTGATCAGTGCATGATATCCACGTGATCAGTGCATGATAGCCACGTGATCACTTCATGATTAGTCACGTGATCAGTGCATGATCAGTCACGTGATACAGTGTGATCAGCCACGTGATCAGTGCATGATGAGCCACGTGATCAGTGCATGATCAATTACGTGATCAGTGCATGATCAGTCACGTGACCAGTACATGGTTGCTACGTGATCGTTGCATGATCAGCCACGTGAGCAGTGCATGATAGCCACGTGATCAGTGCATGATCAGTCACGTGATCAGTACATGATCAGTCACGTGATCAGTGCATGATCATTTACGTGATCAGTGCATGATCAGTCACGTGACCAGTATATGGTAGCTACGTGATCATTCCATGACGAACCACGTGAGCAGTGCATGATAGCCACGTGATGTGTGCATGATCAGTGACGTGAACAGAGTATGATCAGCCACGTGATCAGTGCATGAGTGCCATGTGATCAGTGCATGATATGTCACGTGACAGGTGTGTGATCAGCCACGTGAACAATGCATGTTCAGCCACGTGATCAGTGCATGATAGCCACGTGATCAGTGCATGATCAGTTACGTGAGCAGTGTATGATCAGCCACGTGATCAGTGCATGGTCAGACACGTGATCAGTGTATGATCAGCCTCGTGATCAGTGCATGATATCCAAGTGATCAGTGCATGATCAATCACGTGATCAGTGTATGATCAGCCACGTGAACAGTGCATGCTCAGTCACGTGATCAGGGCCTGCTGAGCTGCGTGATTACTGTCTGCTCATCTGCTTGACAATTTCCAGCTGAGCTGCACGATTCCTGCCTGTCATCTGCTTGACAATTGCCAGCTGTGCTGCATAATTCCTGCCTGTCATCTGCTTGATTATTGCCAGCTGTGCTGTGTAATTCCTGCCTGCTAGCTGCATGATTATTGCCAGCTGATCAGCATGATTCACGTGAATAGTGCATGATCAGTCACGTGATCAGTGCATGATGAGCTGCGTGATCAGTGTCTGATCATCTGCATGACAGTCCAGCTGAGCTACATGATCATGCATGTCATCTGCATGACAATTGCCAGCTGTGCTGTGATTCCTGCATGATCAGTGCATGATCATTGCCAGTGATCAGCATGATTCACGTGAACAGTGCATGCTCAGTCACGTGATCAGGGCCTGCTGAGCTGCGTGATTACTGTCTGCTCATCTGCTTGACAATTGCCAGCTGAGCTGCACGATTCCTGCCTGTCATCTGCTTGACAATTGCCAGCTGTGCTGCGTAATTCCTGCCTGCTCAGCTGCTTGATTATTGCCAGCTGAGCAGCATGATTCCTCACAGCTGAGTTCCATGATTGGTGCCTGCTGACTGTTTGATTCGTGCCTACTCAGCTCTTTGTTTATTGCCTCCAGAGGCACATGATCAGTGTATGATAGCAAACATGATCAGCGCATGATCAGTCACATGATCAGCGCCATTAAGTCACGTGATCACACATGATAGTCATGTGATCAGTCCATGCTCAGTCACGGTATTAGTGCATGATCAGCCACGTGATCAGTGCATGATCAGCCACGTGATCAGTGCATGATAGCCATGTGATCAGTGCATGATCAGTCACGTGATCAGTGCATGATCAGCCACGTGATCAGTGCATGATCAGTCACCTGATCAGTGCATGATCAGTCACGTGACCAGTACATGGTAGCTACATGATCATTGCATGATCAGCCACGTGAGTAGTGCATGATAGCCACGTGATCAGTGCATGATCAGTCACGTATCAGTGCATGATCAGCCATGTGATCAGTGCATGATCAGGCACGTGATCAGTGCATGATCAGCCACGTGATCAGTGCATGATAGCCACGTGATCAGTGCATGATCAGTCACGTGATCAGTGCATGATCAGTCACGTGATCAGTGCATGATCAGCCACGTGATCAGTGCATGATCAGCCACGTGATCAGTGCATGATCAGTCACGTGATCAGTGCATGGTAGCTACGTGATCAGTGCATGATCAGCCACGTGATCAGTGCATGATAGCCACGTGATCAGTGCATGATCAGTCACGTGATCAGTGCATGATCAGTCACGTGATCAGTGCATGATCAGTCACGTGATCAGTGCATGATCAATTACGTGATCAGTGCATGATCAGTCACGTGATCAGTGCATGGTAGCTACGTGATCAGTGCATGATCAGCCACGTGATCAGTGCATGATAGCCACGTGATCAGTGCATGATCAGTCACGTGATCAGTGTATGATCAGCCACGTGATCAGTGCATGATCAGTCACGTGATCAGTGCATGATATAGACGTGATCAGTGCATGATCAGTCACGTGATCAGTGCATGATCAGCCACGTGATCAGTGCATGATAGCCACGTGATCAGTGCATGATAGCCAGTGATCAGTGCATGATCAGTCACGTGATCAGTGCATGATCAGCCACGTGATCAGTGCATGATAGCCACTGATCAGTGCATGATCAGTCACGTGATCAGTGCATGATCAGTCACGTGATCAGTGCATGATCAGCCACGTGATCAGTGCATGATCAGTTACGTGATCAGTGCATGATCAGTCACGTGATCAGTGCATGATCAGCCACGTGATCAGTGCATGATCAGTCACGTGATCAGTGCATGATCAGTCACGTGATCAGTGCATGATCAGCCACGTGATCAGTGCATGATCAGTCACGTGATCAGTGTGTGATCAGCCACGTGATCAGTGCATGATATCAGTGCATGATAGCCACGTGATCAGTGCATGATAGCCACGTGATCAGTGCATGATCAGCCACGTGATCAGTGCATGATAGTCACGTGATCAGTGCATGATCAGTCACGTGATCAGTGCATGATCAGCCACGTGATCAGTGCATGATCAGCCACGTGATCAGTGCATGATCAGTCACGTGATCAGTGCATGATCAGTCACGTGACGAGTACATGGTTCCTACGTGATCATTGCATGATCAGCCACGTGATCAGTGCATGATAGCCACGTGATCAGTGCATGATCAGTCCGTGATCAGTGCATGATCAGTCACGTGATCAGTGCATGATAGCTGCGTGATCAGTGCATGATCAGCCACGTGATCAGTGCATGATAGCCACGTGATCAGTGCATGATCAGTCACGTGATCAGTGCATGATCAGTCACGTGATCAGTGCATGGTAGCTACGTGATCAGTGCATGATCAGCCACGTGATCAGTGCATGATAGCCACGTGATCAGTGCATGATCAGTCACGTGATCAGTGCATGATCAGTCACGTGACCAGTGCATGGTAGCTGCGTGATCAGTGCATGATCAGCCACGTGATCAGTGCATGATAGCCACGTGATCAGTGCATGATCAGTCACGTGATCAGTGCATGATCAGTCACGTGATCAGTGCATGATCAGCCACGTGATCAGTGCATGATCAGTCACGTGATCAGTGCATGATCAGTCACGTGATCAGTGCATGATCAGCCACGTGATCAGTGCATGATCAGTCACGTGATCAGTGCATGATCAGCCACGTGATCAGTGCATGATCAGCCACGTGATCAGTGCATGATCAGTTACGTGATCAGTGCATGATCAGTCACGTGATCAGTGCATGGTAGCTACGTGATCAGTGCATGATCAGCCACGTGATCAGTGCATGATAGCCACGTGATCAGTGCATGATCAGCCACGTGATCAGTGCATGATCAGTCACGTGATCAGTGCATGATCAGCCACGTGATCAGTGCATGATCAGCCACGTGATCAGTGCATGACAATTACGTGATCAGTGCATGATCAGTCACGTGATCAGTGCATGATAGCCACGTGATCAGTGCATGATCAGTCACGTGATCAGTGTGTGATCAGCCACGTGAACAGTGCATGCTCAGTCACGTGATCAGGGCCTGCTGAGCTGCGTGATTACTGTCTGCTCATCTGCTTGACAATTGCCAGCTGAGCTGCACGATTCCTGCCTGTCATCTGCTTGACAATTGCCAGCTGTGCTGCATAATTCCTGCCTGCTCAGCTGCTTGATTATTGCCAGCTGAGCAGCATGATTTCTCACAGCTGAGTTCCATGATTATTGCCTACTGATTCCTGCCTACTCAGCTCTTTGTTCATTGCCTCCAGAGGCACATGATCAGTGTATGACACGAAACATGATCAGCACATGATCAGTCACATGATCAGTGCATGATAAGCCACGTGATCAGTGCATGATCAGTTACGTGATCAGTGCATGATCAGTCATGTGACCAGTGCATGATAGCTGCGTGATCAGTGCATGATCAGCCACGTGATCAGTGCATGATCAGTCACGTGATCAGTGCATGATCAGCCACGTGATCAGTGCATGATCAGTCACGTGATCAGTGCATGGTAGCTACGTGATCAGTGCATGATCAGCCACGTGATCTGTGGATGATAGCCACGTGATCAGTGCATGATCAGCCACGTGATCAGTGCATGATAGCCACGTGATCAGTGCATGATCAGTCACGTGATACGTGTGTGATCAGCCACGTGATCAGTGCATGATATCCACGTGATCAGTGCATGATAGCCACGTGATCAGTGCATGATTAGTCACGTGATCAGTGCATGATCAGTCACGTGATCAGTGTGATCAGCCACGTGATCAGTGCATGATGAGCCACGTGATCAGTGCATGATCAATTACGTGATCAGTGCATGATCAGTCACGTGACCAGTACATGGTTGCTACGTGATCGTTGCATGATCAGCCACGTGAGCAGTGCATGATAGCCACGTGATCAGTGCATGATCAGTCACGTGATCAGTGCATGATCAGTCACGTGAACAGTGCATGATCATTTACGTGATCAGTGCATGATCAGTCACGTGACCAGTATATGGTTGCTACGTGATCATTCCATGACGAACCACGTGAGCAGTGCATGATAGCCACGTGATGTGTGCATGATCAGTGACGTGAACAGAGTATGATCAGCCACGTGATCAGTGCATGAGTGCCATGTGATCAGTGCATGATATGTCACGTGACAGGTGTGTGATCAGCCACGTGAACAGTGCATGTTCAGCCACGTGATCAGTGCATGATAGCCACGTGATCAGTGCATGATCAGTTACGTGAGCAGTGTATGATCAGCCACGTGATCAGTGCATGGTCAGACACGTGAACAGTGTATGATCAGCCACGTGATCAGTGCATGATATCCAAGTGATCAGTGCATGATCAATCACGTGATCAGTGTATGATCAGCCACGTGAACAGTGCATGCTCAGTCACGTGATCAGGGCCTGCTGAGCTGCGTGATTACTGTCTGCTCATCTGCTTGACAATTGCCAGCTGAGCTGCACGATTCCTGCCTGTCATCTGCTTGACAATTGCCAGCTGTGCTGTGTAATTCCTGCCTGCTAGCTGCTTGATTATTGCCAGCTGAGCAGCATGATTCACGTGAATAGTGCATGATCAGTCACGTGATCAGTGCCTGCTGAGCTGCGTGATTACTGTCTGCTCATCTGCTTGACAATTGCCAGCTGAGCACATGATCATGCATGTCATCTGCATGACAATTTCCAGCTGTGCTGTGTCATTCCTGCATGATCAGTGCATGATCATTGCCAGTGATCAGCATGATTCACGTGATCAGTGCATGCTCAGTCACGTGATCAGGCCTGCTGAGCTGCGTGATTACTGTCTGCTCATCTGCTTGACAATTGCCAGCTGAGCTGCACGATTCCTGCCTGTCATCTGCTTGACAATTGCCAGCTGTGCTGCGTAATTCCTGCCTGCTCAGCTGCTTGATTATTGCCAGCTGAGCAGCATGATTCCTCACAGCTGAGTTCCATGATTGGTGCCTGCTGACTGTTTGATTCGTGCCTACTCAGCTCTTTGTTTATTGCCTCCAGAGGCACATGATCAGTGTATGATAGCAAACATGATCAGCGCATGATCAGTCACATGATCAGTGCCATTAAGTCACGTGATCATACATGATAGTCATGTGATCAGTCCATGATCAGTCACGGTATCAGTGCATGATCAGCCACGTGATCAGTGCATGATCAGCCACGTGATCAGTGCATGATAGCCACGTGATCAGTGCATGATCAGTCACGTGATCAGTGCATGATCAGCCACGTGATCAGTGCATGATCAGTCACGTGATCAGTGCATGATCAGTCACGTGACCAGTACATGGTAGCTACATGATCATTGCATGATCAGCCACGTGATAGTGCATGATAGCCACGTGATCAGTGCATGATCAGTCACGTGATCAGTGCATGATCAGCCATGTGATCAGTGCATGATCAGGCACGTGATCAGTGCATGATCAGCCACGTGATCAGTGCATGATAGCCACGTGATCAGTGCATGATCAGTCACGTGATCAGTGCATGATCAGTCACGTGATCAGTGCATGATCAGCCACGTGATCAGTGCATGATCAGCCACGTGATCAGTGCATGATCAGTCACGTGATCAGTGCATGGTAGCTACGTGATCAGTGCATGATCAGCCACGTGATCAGTGCATGATAGCCACGTGATCAGTGCATGATCAGTCACGTGATCAGTGCATGATCAGTCACGTGATCAGTGCATGATCAGTCACTGATCAGTGCATGATCAATTACGTGATCAGTGCATGATCAGTCACGTGATCAGTGCATGGTAGCTACGTGATCAGTGCATGATCAGCCACGTGATCAGTGCATGATAGCCACGTGATCAGTGCATGATCAGTCACGTGATCAGTGCATGATCAGCCACGTGATCAGTGCATGATCAGTCACGTGATCAGTGCATGATATAGACGTGATCAGTGCATGATCAGTCACGTGATCAGTGCATGATCAGCCACGTGATCAGTGCATGATAGCCACGTGATCAGTGCATGATAGCCAGTGATCAGTGCATGATCAGTCACGTGATCAGTGCATGATCAGCCACGTGATCAGTGCATGATAGCCACTGATCAGTGCATGATCAGTCACGTGATCAGTGCATGATCAGTCACGTGATCAGTGCATGATCAGCCACGTGATCAGTGCATGATCAGCACGTGATCAGTGCATGATCAGTCACGTGATCAGTGCATGATCAGCCACGTGATCAGTGCATGATCAGTCACGTGATCAGTGCATGATCAGTCACGTGATCAGTGCATGATCAGCCACGTGATCAGTGCATGATCAGTCACGTGATCGTGTGATCAGCCACGTGATCAGTGCATGATATCAGTGCATGATAGCCACGTGATCAGTGCATGATATCCACGTGATCAGTGCATGATCAGCCACGTGATCAGTGCATGATAGTCACGTGATCAGTGCATGATCAGTCACGTGATCAGTGCATGATCAGCCACGTGATCAGTGCATGATCAGCCACGTGATCAGTGCATGATCAGTCACGTGATCAGTGCATGATCAGTCACGTGACGAGTACATGGTTCCTACGTGATCAGTGCATGATCAGCCACGTGATCAGTGCATGATAGCCACGTGATCAGTGCATGATCAGTCACGTGATCAGTGCATGATCAGTCACGTGATCAGTGCATGATAGCTGCGTGATCAGTGCATGATCAGCCACGTGATCAGTGCATGATAGCCACGTGATCAGTGCATGATCAGTCACGTGATCAGTGCATGATCAGTCACGTGATCAGTGCATGATAGCTACGTGATCAGTGCATGATCAGCCACGTGATCAGTGCATGATAGCCACGTGATCAGTGCATGATCAGTCACGTGATCAGTGCATGATCAGTCACGTGATCAGTGCATGGTAGCTGCGTGATCAGTGCATGATCAGCCACGTGATCAGTGCATGATAGCCACGTGATCAGTGCATGATCAGCCACGTGATCAGTGCATGATCAGTCACGTGATCAGTGCATGATCAGCCACGTGATCAGTGCATGATCAGTCACGTGATCAGTGCATGATCAGTCACGTGATCAGTGCATGATCAGCCACGTGATCAGTGCATGATCAGTCACGTGATCAGTGCATGATCAGCCACGTGATCAGTGCATGATCAGCCACGTGATCAGTGCATGATCAGTTACGTGATCAGTGCATGATCAGTCACGTGATCAGTGCATGGTAGCTACGTGATCAGTGCATGATCAGCCACGTGATCAGTGCATGATAGCCACGTGATCAGTGCATGATCAGCCACGTGATCAGTGCATGATCAGTCACGTGATCAGTGCATGATCAGCCACGTGATCAGTGCATGATCAGCCACGTGATCAGTGCATGACAGTTACGTGATCAGTGCATGATCAGCCACGTGATCAGTGCATGATAGCCACGTGATCAGTGCATGATCAGTCACGTGATCAGTGTATGATCAGCCACGTGAACAGTGCATGCTCAGTCACGTGATCAGGGCCTGCTGAGCTGCGTGATTACTGTCTGCTCATCTGCTTGACAATTGCCAGCTGAGCTGCACGATTCCTGCCTGTCATCTGCTTGACAATTGCCAGCTGTGCTGCATAATTCCTGCCTGCTCAGCTGCTTGATTATTGCCAGCTGAGCAGCATGATTTCTCACAGCTGAGTTCCATGATTATTGCCTACTGATTCATGCCTACTCAGCTCTTTGTTCATTGCCTCCAGAGGCACATGATCAGTGTATGACAGAAACATGATCAGCACATGATGAATCACATGATCAGTGCATGATAAGCCAGGTGATCAGTGCATGATCAGTTACGTGATCAGTGCATGATCAGTCATGTGACCAGTGCATGATAGCTGCGTGATCAGTGCATGATCAGCCACGTGATCAGTGCATGATCAGTCACGTGATCAGTGCATGATCAGCCACGTGATCAGTGCATGATCAGTCACGTGATCAGTGCATGGTAGCTACGTGATCAGTGCATGATCAGCCACGTGATCAGTGCATGATAGCCACGTGATCAGTGCATGATCAGCCACGTGATCAGTGCATGATAGCCACGTGATCAGTGCATGATCAGTCACGTGATACGTGTGTGATCAGCCACGTGATCAGTGCATGATATCCACGTGATCAGTGCATGATAGCCACGTGATCAGTGCATGATTAGTCACGTGATCAGTGCATGATCAGTCACGTGATACGAGTGTGATCAGCCACCGGATCAGTGCATGATGAGCCACGTGATCAGTGCATGATCAATTACGTGATCAGTGCATGATCAGTCACGTGACCAGTACATGGTTGCTACGTGATCATTGCATGATCAGCCACGTGAGCAGTGCATGATAGCCACGTGATCAGTGCATTAAGAGTCACGTGATCAGTGCATGATCAGTCACGTGAACAGTGCATGATCATTTACGTGATCAGTGCATGATCAGTCACGTGACCAGTATATGGTAGCTTCGTGATCAGTCCATGACGAACCACGTGAGCAGTGCATGATAGCCACGTGATGTGTGCATGATCAGTGACGTGAACAGAGTATGATCAGCCACGTGATCAGTGCATGAGTGCCACGTGATCAGTGCATGATATGTCACGTGACAGTGTGTGATCAGCCACGTGAACAGTGCATGTTCAGCCACGTGATCAGTGCATGATAGCCACGTGATCAGTGCATGATCAGTTACGTGAGCAGTGTATGATCAGCCACGTGATCAGTGCATGGTCAGACACGTGAACAGTGTATGATCAGCCACGTGATCAGTGCATGATATCCAAGTGATCAGTGCATGATCAATCACGTGATCAGTGTATGATCAGCCACGTGAACAGTGCATGCTCAGTCACGTGATCAGGGCCTGCTGAGCTGCGTGATTACTGTCTGCTCATCTGCTTGACAATTGCCAGCTGAGCTGCACGATTCCTGCCTGTCATCTGCTTGACAATTGCCAGCTGTGCTGTGTAATTCCTGCCTGCTAGCTGCTTGATTATTGCCAGCTGAGCAGCATGATTCACGTGAATAGTGCATGATCAGTCACGTGATCAGTGCCTGCTGAGCTGCGTGATTACTGTCTGATCATCTGCTTGACAATTGCCAGCTGAGCTGCATGATTCCTGCCTGTCATCTGCATGACAATTGCCAGCTGTGCTGTGTAATTCCTGCATGATCAGTGCATGATCATTGCCAGTGATCAGCATGATTCACGTGAATAGTGCATGCTCAGTCACGTGATCAGGGCCTGCTGAGCTGCGTGATTACTGTCTGCTCATCTGCTTGACAATTGCCAGCTGAGCTGCACGATTCCTGCCTGTCATCTGCTTGACAATTGCCAGCTGTGCTGCGTAATTCCTGCATGCTCAGCTGCTTGTTTATTGCCAGCTGAGCAGCATGATTCCTCACAGCTGAGTTCCATGATTGTTGCCTGCTGACTGTTTGATTCGTGCCTACTCAGCTCTTTGTTTATTGCCTCCAGAGGCACATGATCAGTGTATGATAGCAAACATGATCAGTGCATGATCAGTCACATGATCAGTGCCATTAAGTCACGTGATCAGTACATGATAGTCATGTGATCAGTCCATGATCAGTCACGGTATCAGTGCATGATCAGCCACGTGATCAGTGCATGATCAGCCACGTGATCAGTGCATGATAGCCACGTGATCAGTGCATGATCAGTCACGTGATCAGTGCATGATCAGCCACGTGATCAGTGCATGATCAGTCACGTGATCAGTGCATGATCAGTCACGTGACCAGTACATGGTAGCTACGTGATCATTGCATGATCAGCCACGTGATAGTGCATGATAGCCACGTGATCAGTGCATGATCAGTCACGTGATCAGTGCATGATCAGCCACGTGATCAGTGCATGATAGCCACGTGATCAGTGCATGATCAGTCACGTGATCAGTGCATGATCAGTCACGTGATCAGTGCATGATCAGCCACGTGATCAGTGCATGATCAGCCACGTGATCAGTGCATGATCAGTCACGTGATCAGTGCATGATAGCCACGTGATCAGTGCATGATCAGCCACGTGATCAGTGCATGATAGCCACGTGATCAGTGCATGATCAGTCACGTGATCAGTGCATGATCAGTCACGTGATCAGTGCATGATCAGTCACTGATCAGTGCATGATCAATTACGTGATCAGTGCATGATCAGTCACGTGATCAGTGCATGGTAGCTACGTGATCAGTGCATGATCAGCCACGTGATCAGTGCATGATAGCCACGTGATCAGTGCATGATCTGTCACATGATCAGTGTATGATCATGCACGTGATCAGTGCATGATCAGTCATGTGATCAGTGCATGATATAGACGTGATCAGTGCATGATCAGTCACGTGATCAGTGCATGATCAGCCACGTGATCAGTGCATGATAGCCACGTGATCAGTGCATGATAGCCAGTGATCAGTGCATGATCAGTCACGTGATCAGTGCATGATCAGCCACGTGATCAGTGCATGATAGCCACTGATCAGTGCATGATCAGTCACGTGATCAGTGCATGATCAGTCACGTGATCAGTGCATGATCAGCCACGTGATCAGTGCATGATCAATTACGTGATCAGTGCATGATCAGTCACGTGATCAGTGCATGATCAGTCACGTGATCAGTGCATGATCAGTCACGTGATCAGTGCATGATCAGCCACGTGATCAGTGCATGATCAGTCACGTGATCAGTGCATGATCAGTCACGTGATCAGTGCATGATCAGCCACGTGATCAGTGCATGATCAGTCACGTGATCAGTGCATGATCAGCCACGTGATCAGTGCATGATATCAGTGCATGATAGCCACGTGATCAGTGCATGATAGCCACGTGATCAGTGCATGATCAGTCACGTGATACGTGTGTGATCAGCCACGTGATCAGTGCATGATATCCACGTGATCAGTGCATGATAGCCACGTGATCAGTGCATGATAGTCACGTGATCAGTGCATGATCAGTCACGTGATACGTGTGTGATCAGCCACGTGATCAGTGCATGATGAGCCACGTGATCAGTGCAGGATCAATTACGTGATCAGTGCATGATCAGTCACGTGACCAGTACATGGTTGCTACGTGACCGTTGCATGATCAGCCACGTGAGCAGAGCATGATAGCCACGTGATCAGTGCATGATCAGTCACGTGATCAGTACATGATCAGTCACGTTAACAGTGCATGATCATTTACGTGATCTGTGCATGATCAGTCACGTGACCAGTATATGGTAGCTACGTGACCATTCCATGACGAACCACGTGAGCAGTGCATGATAGCCACGTGATGTGTGCATGATGAGTTACGTGAGCAGAGTATGATCAGCCACGTGATCAGTGCATGAGTGCCACGTGATCAGTGCATGATATGTCACGTGACAGGTGTGTGATCAGCCACGTGAACAGTGCATGTTCCGCCACGTGATCAGTGCATGATAGCCACGTGATCAGTGCATGATCAGTTACGTGAGCAGTGTATGACCAGACACGTGATCAGTGCATGGTCAGACACGTGAACAGTGTATGATCAGCCACGTGATCAGTGCATGATATCCAAGTGATCAGTGCATGATCAATCACGTGATCAGTGTATGATCAGCCACGTGAACAGTGCATGCTCAGTCACGTGATCAGGGCCTGCTGAGCTGCGTGATTACTGTCTGCTCATGTGCTTGACAATTGCCAGCTGAGCTCCACGATTCCTGCCTGTCATCTGCTTGACAATTGCCAGCTGTGCTGCGTAATTCCTGCCTGCTCAGCTGCTTGATTATTGCCAGCTGAGCAGCATGATTCCTCACAGCTGAGTTCCATGATTATTGACTGCTGACTTATGATTCGTGCCTACTCAGCTCTTTGTTTATTGCCTCCAGAGGCACATGATCAGTGTATGATAGAAAACATGATCAGCGCATGATCAGTCACATGATCAGCGCCATTAAGTCACGTGATCACTACATGATAGTCATGTGATCAGTCAATGCACAGTCACGGTATCAGTGCATGATCAGCCACGTGATCAGTGCATTATCTGTCACATGATTAGTGTATGATCATCCACGTGATCAGTGCATGGGCAGTCATGTGATCAGTGCATGATATAGACGTGATCAGTGCATTGTCAGTCTCGGGATCAGTGCATGATAGCCACGTGAACAGTGCATGATCTGTCACCTGATGGGTGTATGATCATTCACGTGACCTTTACATGGTAGCTACATGATCATTGCATGATCAACCACGTGAGTAGTGCACAATAGCCACGTGATCCCTGCATGATCAGTCACATGATCACTGCATGATCAGTCATGTGACCAGTACATGGTAGCTGCGTGTTCATCGCATGTTCAGCCACGTGAGCCATGCATGATAGCCACGTGATCAGTGCGTGATCAGACACGAGATCAGTGCATGATCAGTCACGTGATCAGTGCATGATCCGCCACGTGATCAGAGCATGATCAGTCACGTGATCAGTGTATGATCAGCCACGTGATCAGTGCATGATCAGCCACATTATCAGTGCATGATCAATTACGTGATCAGTGCATGATCAGTCACGTGACCAGTACTTGGTAGCTACGTGATCATTGCCAGATCAGCTACGTGAGCAGTGCATGATAGCCACGTGATCAGTGCATGATTAGCCATGTGATCAGTGCATGATCAGTCAGGTGATCAGTGCATGATCAGCCACGTCATCAGTGCATGATAGCCACGTGATCAGTGCATGACAATTACGTGATCAGTGCATGGGCAATCACGTGATCTGTGCATGATAGCCACGTGATCAGTGCATGATCATTCACGTGATAGGTGTGTGATCAGCCACGTGAACAGTGCATGCTCAGTCACGTGATCAGGGCCTGCTGAGCTTCGTGATTACTGTCTGCTCATGTGCTTGACAATTGCCAGCTGAGCTGCACGATTCCTGCCTGTCATCTCCTTGACAATTGCCACCTGTGCTGCATAATTCCTGCCTGCTCATCTACTTGATTATTGCCAGCTGAGCAGCATGATTTCTCAGAGCTGAGTTCCATGATTATTGCCTACTGATTCCTGCCTACTCAGCTCTTTGTTCATTGCCTCCAGAGGCACATGATCAGTGTATGACAGAAACATGATCAGCACATGATGAATCACATGATCAATGCATGATAAGCCACGTGATCAGTGCATGATCAATTACGTGATCAGTGCATGATCAGTCATGTGACCAGTACATGGTAGCTGCGTGATCATTGCATGATCAGCCACGTGATCAGTGCAAGATGAGTCACGTGATCAGTGCATGATTAGCCACGTGATCAGTGCATGATCAGTCACGTGACCAGTACATGGTAGCTACGTGATCAGTGCATGATCAGCCACGTTATCTGTGCATGATAGCCACGTGATCAGTGCATGATCAGCCACGTGAGCAGTGCATGATAGCCACGTGATCAGTGCATGATCAGTCACGTGATACGTGTGCGATCAGCCACGTGATCAGTGCATGATATCCACGTGATCAGTGCAGGATAGCCACGTGATCACTTCATGATTAGTCACGTGATCTGTACATGATCAGTCACGTGATACAGTGTGATCAGCCACGTGATCAGTGCGTGATGAGCCACGTGATCAGTGCATGATCATTCACGTGACCAGTACATGGTTGCTACGTGATGTTGCATGATCAGCCACGTGAGCAGTGCGTGATAGCCACGTGATCAGTGCATTATCAGTCACGTGATCAGTACATGATCAGTCACGTGATCAGTGCATGATCATTTACGTGCTCTGTGCATGATCAGTCACGTGACCTGTATATGGTAGCTTCATGATCATTCCATGACGAACCACGTGAGCAGTGCATGATAGCCACGTGATGTGTGCATGATCAGTGACGTGAACAGAGTATGATCAGCCACGTGATCAGTGCATGAGTGCCATGTGATCAGTGCATGATATGTCACGTGACAGTGTGTGATCAGCCACGTGAACAGTGCATGTTCAGCCACGTGATCAGTGCATGATAGCCACGTGATCAGTGCATGATCAGTTACGTGAGCAGTGTATGATCAGCCACGCGATCAGTGCATGGTCAGACACGTGAACAGTGTATGATCAGCCTCGTGATCAGTGCTTGATATCCAAGTGATCAGTGCATGATCAATCACGTGATCAGTGTATGATCAGCCACGTGAACAGTGCATGCTCAGTCACGTGATCAGGACCTGCTGAGCTGCGTGATTACTGTCTGCTCATCTGCTTGACAATTGCCAGCTGAGCTGCACGATTCCTGCCTGTCATCTGCTTGACAATTGCCAGCTGTGCTGTGTAATTCCTGCTCAGCTGCTTGATTATTGCCAGCTGAGCAGCATGATTCACGTGAATAGTGCATGCTCAGTCACGTGATAAGGGCCTGCTGAGCTGCGTGATTACTGTCTGCTCATCTGCTTGACAATTGCCAGCTGAGCTGCACGATTCCTGCCTGTCATCTGCTTGACAATTGCCAGCTGTGCTGCGTAATTCCTGCCTGCTCAGCTGCTTGATTATTGCCAGCTGAGCAGCATGATTCCTCACAGCTGAGTTCCATGATTGGTGCCTGCTGACTGTTTGATTCGTGCCTACTCAGCTCTTTGTTTATTGCCTCCAGAGGCACATGATCAGTGTATGATAGCAAACATGATCAGCGCATGATCAGTCACATGATCAGCGCCATTAAGTCACGTGATCACTACATGATAGTCATGTGATCAGTCCATGCTCAGTCACGGTATTAGTGCATGATCAGCCATGTGATCAGTGCATGATCAGCCAGGTGATCATTTCATGATAGCTATGTGATCAGTTCATGATTTGTCACGTGATCTGTGCATGACCAGGCAGGTGATCAGTGTATGATCCGTCACCTAATGGGTGTATGATCAGTCACCTGACCGGTACATGGTAGCTACATGATCATTGCATGATCAGCCACGTGAGTAGTGCATGATAGCCACGTGCTCAGTGCATGATGAGTCACGTGTTCAGTGCATGATCAGCCATGTAATCTGTGCATGACCAGGCACGTGATCAGTGTATGACCAGCCAAGTTATCAGTGCATGATAGCCACGTGATCAGTGCATGATCAGTCACGTGATCAGTGCATGATCAGTCACGTGATCAGTGGATGATCAGCCACGCGATCAGTTCATGATCAGCCACACGATCAGTGCATGATCAGTCACGTGACCTGTATATGGTAGTTAGGTGATCATTGCATGATCAGCCACATGAGCCGTGCATGATAGCCACGTGATGTGTGCATGATCAGTTACGTGAGCAGAGTATGATCAGCCACGTGATCAGTGCATGGTCAGACACGTGAACAGTGTATGATCAGCCACGTGATCAGTGCATGATATCCAAGTGATCATTGCATGATCAATCACGTGATCAGTGTATGATCAGCCACGTGAACAGTGCATGTTCAGCCACGTGATCAGTGCATGATAGCCACGTGATCAGTGCATGATCAGTTACGTGAGCAGTGTATGATCAGCCACGTGATCAGTGCATGGTCAGACACGTGAACAGTGTAAGATCAGCCACGTGATCAGTGCATGATATCCAAGTGATCAGTGCATGATCAATCACGTGATCAATGTATGATCAGCCACGTGAACAGTGCATGCTCAGTCACGTGATCAGGGCCTGCTGAGCTGCGTGATTCCTGTCTGCTCATCTGCTTGACAATTGCCAGCTGAGCTGCACGATCCTGCCTGTCATCTGCTTGACAATTGCCAGCTGTGCTGTGTAATTCCTGCCTCCTAGCTGCTTGATTATTGCCAACTGAGCAGCATGATTCACGTGAATAGTGCATGCTCAGTCACGTGAAAAGGGCCTGCTGAGCTGCGTGATTACTGTCTGCTCATCTGCTTGACAATTGCCAGCTGAGCTGCACGATTCCTGCCTGTCATCTGCTTGACAATTGCCAGCTGTGCTGCGTAATTCCTGCCTGCTCAGCTGCTTGATTATTGCCAGCTGAGCAGCATGATTCCTCACAGCTGAGTTCCATGATTGTTGCCTGCTGACTGTTTGATTCGTGCCTACTCAGCTCTTTGTTTACTGCCTCCAGAGGCACATGATCAGTGTATGAAAGCAAACATGATCAGCGCATGATCAGTCACATGATCAGCGCCATTAACTCACGTGATCACTACATGATAGTCATGTGATCAGTCCATGCACAGTCACGGTATCAGTGCATGATCAGCCACGTGATCAGTGCATGATCTGTCACATGATTAGTGTATGATCATCCACGTGATCAGTGCATGGGCAGTCATGTGATCAGTGCATGATAGCCACGTGATCAGTGCATGATCTGTCACCTGATCAGTGTATGATCATTCACTTGACCTGTACATGGTAGCTACATGATCATTGCATGATCAGCCACGTGAGTAGTGCACGATAGCCACGTGATCACTGCATGATCAGTCACATGATCAGTGCACGATCAGTCATGTGACCAGTACATGGTAGCTGCGTGATCATCGCATGTTCAGCCATGTGAGCCATGCATGATAGCCACGTGATCAGTGCATGATCAGACACGAGATCAGTGCATGATGAGTCATGTAGTCAATGCATGATAGCACCGTGATCAGTGCACGATCAGTCACGTAATGAGTGTATGATCAGCCAAGTGATCAGTGCAAGTTAGCTACATGATCAGTGCATGATCAGTCACATGATCAGTGCATGATCATTCACGTGATAGGTGTGTGATCAGCGACGTGAACAGTGCATGCTCAGTCATGTGATCAGGGCCTGCTGAGCTTCGTGATTACTGTCTGCTCATGTGCTTGACAATTGCCAGCTGAGCTGTACGATTCCTGCCTGTCATCTCCTTGACAATTGCCACCTGTGCTGCATAATTCCTGCCTGCTCATCTACTTGATTATTGCCAGCTGAGCAGCATGATTTCTCAGAGCTGAGTTCCATGATTATTGCCTACAGATTCCTGCCTACTCAGCTCTTTGTTCATTGCATCCAGAGGCACATGATCAGTGTAAGACACGAAACATGATCAGCACATGATGAATCACATAATCAATGCATCGTAAGCCAGGTGATCAGTGCATGATCAATTACGTGATCAGTGCATAATCAGTCATGTGACCAGTACATGGTAGCTGCTTGATCATTGCATGATCAGCCACGTGATCAGTGCAAGATCAGTCACGTGATCATTGCATGATCAGCCACGTTATCTGTGCATGATCAGCCACGTGATCAGTGCATGATAGCCACGTGAGCAGTGCATGATAGCCACGTGATCAGTGCATGATCAGTCACGTGATAGTGCATGATCAGCCACGGGATCAGTGCGTGATGAGCCACGTGATCAGTGCAGGATCAGTTACGTGATCAGTGCATGATCAGCCACGAGACCAGTACATGGTTGCACGTGATCGTTGCATGATCAGCCACGTGAGCAGAGCATGATAGCCACGTGATCAGTGCATTATCAGTCACGTGATCAGTACATGATCAGCCATGTGAACAGTGCATGCTCAGTCACGTGATCAGGGCCTGCTGAGCTGCGTGATTACTGTCTGCTCATCTGCTTGACAATTGCCAGCTGAGGTGCACGATTCCTGCCTGTCATCTGCTTGACAATTGCCAGCTGTGCTGCATAATTCCTGCCTGCTCAGCTGCTTGATTATTGCCAGCTGAGCAGCATGATTCCTCACAGCTGAGTTCCATGATTGTTGCCTGCTGACTGTTTGATTCGTGCCTACTCAGCTCTTTGTTTATTGCCTCCAGAGGCACATGATCAGTGTATGAAAGCAAACATGATCAGCGCATGATCAGTCACATGATCAGCGCCATTGAGTCACGTGATCACTACATGATAGTCATGTGATCAGTCCATGCACAGTCACGGTATCAGTGCATGATCAGCCACGTGATCAGTGCATGATCTGTCACATGATTAGTGTATGATCATCCACGTGATCAGTGCATGGGCAGTCATGTGATCAGTGCATGATAGCCACGTGATCAGTGCATGATCTGTCACCTGATGGGTGTATGATCATTCACTTGACCTGTACATGGTAGCTACATGATCATTGCATGATCAGCCATGTGAGTAGTGCATGATAGCCACGTGATCACTGCATGATCAGTCACATGATCAGTGCATGATCAGTCATGTGACCAGTACATGGTAGCTGCGTGATCATCCCATGATCAGCCACGTGAGCCATGCATGATAGCCACGTGATCAGTGCATGATCAGACACGAGATCAGTGCATGTGGAGTCATGTAGTCAATGCATGATAGCGCCGTGATCAGTGCACGATCAGTCCCGTGATGAGTGTATGATCAGCCAAGTGATCAGTGCAAGTTAGCTACATGATCAGTGCATGATCAGTCACATGATCAGTGCATGATCATTCACGTGATCAGTGTGTGATCAGCGACGTGAACAGTGCATGCTCAGTCACGTGATCTGGGCCTGCTGAGCTGCGTGATTACTGTCTGCTCATGTGCTTGACAATTGCCAGCTGAGCTGTACGATTCCTGCCTGTCATCTCCTTGAAATTGCCACCTGTGCTGCACAATTCCTGCCTGCTCATCTACTTGATTATTGCCAGCTGAGCAGCATGATTTCTCAGAGCTGAGTTCCATGATTATTGCCTACTGATTCCTGCCTACTCAGCTCTTTGTTTATTGCATCCAGAGGCACATGATCAGTGTATGACACGAAACATGATCAGCACATGATGAATCACATAATCAATGCATGGTAAGCCAGGTGATCAGTGCATGATCAATTACGTGATCAGTGCATAATCAGTCATGTGACCAGTACATGGTAGCTGCGTGATCATTGCATGATCAGCCACGTGATCAGTGCAAGATCAGTCACGTGATCATTGCATGATCAGCCACGTTATCTGTGCATGATAGCCACGTGATCAGTGCATGATAGCCACGTGAGCAGTGCATGATAGCCACGTGATCAGTGCATGATCAGTCACGTGATACGTGTGTGATCAGCCACCGGATCAGTGCGTGATGAGCCACGTGATCAGTGCAGGATCAATTACGTGATCAGTGCATGATCAGTCACGAGACCAGTACATGGTTGCTACGTGATCATTGCATGATCAGCCACGTGAGCAGAGCATGATAGCCACGTGATCAGTGCATTATCAGTCACGTGATCAGTACATGATCAGCCATGTGAACAGTGCATGCTCAGTCACGTGATCAGGGCCTGCTGAGCTGCGTGATTACTGTCTGCTCATCTGCTTGACAATTGCCAGCTGAGCTGCACGATTCCTGCCTGTCATCTGCTTCACAATTGCCAGCTGTGCTGCGTAATTCCTGCCTGCTCAGCTGCCTGATTATTGCCAGCTGAGCAGCATGATTCCTCACAGCTGAGTTCCATGATTGTTGCCTGCTGACTGTTTGATTCGTGCCTACTCAGCTCTTTGTTTCTTGCCTCCAGAGGCACATGATCAGTGTATGAAAGCAAACATGATCAGCGCATGATCAGTCACATGATCAGCGCCATTGAGTCACGTGATCACTACATGATAGTCATGTGATCAGTCCATGCACAGTCACGGTATCAGTGCATGATCAGCCACGTGATCAGTGCATGATCTGTCACATGATTAGTGTATTATCATCCACGTGAACAGTGCATGGGCAGTCATGTGATCAGTGCATGATAGCCACGTGATCAGTGCATGATGTGTCACCTGATGGGTGTATGATCATTCACTTGACCTGTACATGGTAGCTACATGATCATTGCATGATCAGCCACGTGAGTAGTGCACGATAGCCACGTGATCACTGCATGATCAGTCACATGATCAGTGCATGATCAGTCATGTGACCAGTACATGGTAGCTGCGTGATCATCGCATGATAGCCACGTGAGCAGTGCATGATCAGCCACGTGATCAGTGCATGATGAGTCATGTAGTCAATGCATGATAGCCCGTGATCAGTGCACGATCAGTCCCGTGATGAGTGTATGATCAGCCAAGTGATCAGTGCAAGTTAGCTACATGATCAGTGCATGATCAGTCACATGATCAGTGCATGATCATTCACGTGATAGGTGTGTGATCAGCGACGTGAACAGTGCATGCTCAGTCACGTGATCTGGGCCTGCTGAGCTTCGTGATTACTGTCTGCTCATGTGCTTGACAATTGCCAGCTGAGCTGTACGATTCCTGCCTGTCATCTCCTGGACAATTGCCACCTGTGCTGCACAATTCCTGCCTGCTCATCTACTTGATTATTGCCAGCTGAGCAGCATGATTTCTCAGAGCTGAGTTCCATGATTATTGCCTACTGATTCCTGCCTACTCAGCTCTTTGTTTATTGCATCCAGAGGCACATGATCAGTGTATGACACAAAACATGATCAGCACATGATGAATCACATAATCAATGCATGGTAAGCCAGGTGATCAGTGCATGATCAATCACGTGATCAGTGCATAATCAGTCATGTGACCAGTACATGGTAGCTACGTGATCATTGCATGATCAGCCACGTGATCAGTGCAAGATCAGTCACGTGATCATTGCATGATCAGCCACGTTATCTGTGCATGATAGCCACGTGAGCTGTGCATGATAGCCACGTGAGCTGTGCATGATCAGCCACGTGATCAGTGCATGATCAGTCACGTGATACGTGTGTGATCAGCCACCGGATCAGTGCGTGATGAGCCACGTGATCAGTGCAGGATCAATTACGTGATCAGTGCATGATCAGTCACGTGATCAGGGCCTGCTGAGCTGTGTGATTACTGTCTGCTCATCTGCTTGACAATTTCCAGCTGAGCTGCACGATTCCTGCCTGTCATCTCCTTGACAATTGCCACCTGTGCTGCATAATTCCTGCCTGCTCAGCTGCTTGATTATTGCCAGCTGAGCAGCATGATTCCTCACAGCTGAGTTCCATGATTGTTGCCTGCTGACTGTTTGATTCGTGCCTACTCAGCTCTTTGTTTACTGCCTCCAGAGGCACATGATCAGTGTATGAAAGCAAACATGATCAGCGCATGATCAGTCACATGATCAGCGCCATTAACTCACGTGATCACTACATGATAGTCATGTGATCAGTCCATGCACAGTCACGGTATCAGTGCATGATCAGCCACGTGATCAGTGCATGATCTGTCACATGATTAGTGTATGATCATCCACGTGATCAGTGCATGGGCAGTCATGTGATCAGTGCATGATAGCCACGTGATCAGTGCATGATCTGTCACCTGATGGGTGTATGATCATTCACTTGACCTGTACATGGTAGCTACATGATCATTGCATGATCAGCCACGTGAGTAGTGCACGATAGCCACGTGATCACTGCATGATCAGTCACATGATCAGTGCATGATCAGTCATGTGACCAGTACATGGTAGCTGCGTGATCATCGCATGTTCAGCCACGTGAGCCATGCATGATAGCCACGTGATCAGTGCATGATCAGACACGTGATCAGTGCATGTGGAGTCATGTAGTCAATGCATGATAGCACCGTGATCAGTGCACGATCAGTCACGTAATGAGTGTATGATCAGCCAAGTGATCAGTGCATGTTAGCTACATGATCAGTGCATGATCAGTCACATGATCAGTGCATGATCATTCACGTGATCAGTGTGTGATCAGCGACGTGAACAGTGCATGCTCAGTCATGTGATCAGGGCCTGCTGAGCTGCGTGATTACTGTCTGCTCATGTGCTTGACAATTGCCAGCTGAGCTGTACGATTCCTGCCTGTCATCTCCTTGACAATTGCCACCTGTGCTGCATAATTCCTGCCTGCTCATCTACTTGATTATTGCCAGCTGAGCAGCATGATTTCTCAGAGCTGAGTTCCATGATTATTGCCTACTGATTCCTGCCTACTCAGCTCTTTGTTCATTGCATCCAGAGGCACATGATCAGTGTAAGACACGAAACATGATCAGCACATGATGAATCACATAATCAATGCATCGTAAGCCAGGTGATCAGTGCATGATAAATTACGTGATCAGTGCATAATCAGTCATGTGACCAGTACATGGTAGCTGCGTGATCATTGCATGATCAGCCACGTGATCAGTGCAAGATCAGTCACGTGATCATTGCATGATCAGCCACGTTATCTGTGCATGATCAGCCACGTGATCAGTGCATGATAGCCACGTGATCAGTGCATGATAGCCACGTGATCAGTGCATGATCGGTCACGTGATACGTGCATGATCAGCCACGTGATCAGTGCATGATAGCCACGTGATCAGTGCAGGATCAATTCCGTGATCAGTGCATGATCAGCCACGTGACCAGTACATGGTTGCTCGTGATCATTGCATGATCAGCCACGTGACCAGAGCATGATAGCCACGTGATCAGTGCATTATCAGTCACGTGATCAGTACATGATCAGCCATGTGAACAGTGCATGCTCAGTCACGTGATCAGGGCCTGCTGAGCTGCGTGATTACTGTCTGCTCATCTGCTTGACAATTGCCAGCTGAGCTGCATGATTCCTGCCTGTCATCTGCTTGACAATTGCCAGCTGTGCTTCGTAATTCCTGCCTGCTCAGCTGCTTGATTATTGCCAGCTGAGCAGCATGATTCCTCACAGCTGAGTTCCATGATTGTTGCCTGCTGACTGTTTGATTCGTGCCTACTCAGCTCTTTGTTTATTGCCTCCAGAGGCACATGATCAGTGTATGAAAGCAAACATGATCAGCGCATGATCAGTCACATGATCAGCGCCATTGAGTCACGTGATCACTACATGATAGTCATGTGATCAGTCCATGCACAGTCACGGTATCAGTGCATGATCAGCCACGTGATCAGTGCATGATCTATCACATGATTAGTGTATGATCATCCACGTGATCAGTGCATGGGCAGTCATGTGATCAGTGCATGATAGCCACGTGATCAGTGCATGATCTGTCACCTGATGGGTGTATGATCATTCACTTGACCTGTATATGGTAGCTACATGATCATTGCATGATCAGCCACGTGAGTAGTGCACGATAGCCACGTGATCACTGCGTGATCAGTCACATGATCAGTGCATGATCAGTCATGTGACCAGGACATGGTAGCTGCGTGATCATGCATGATCAGCCACGTGAGCCATGCATGATAGCCACGTGATCAGTGCATGATCAGACACGAGATCAGTGCATGTGGAGTCATGTAGTCAATGCATGATAGCGCCGTGATCATTGCACGATCAGTCCCGTGATGAGTGTATGATCAGCCAAGTGATCAGTGCATGTTAGCTACGTGATCAGTGCATGATCAGTCACATGATCAGTGCATGATCATTCACGTGATCAGTGTGTGATCAGCGACGTGAACAGTGCATGCTCAGTCACGTGATCTGGGCCTGCTGAGCTGCGTGATTACTGTCTGCTCATGTGCTTGACAATTGCCAGCTGAGCTGTACGATTCCTGCCTGTCATCTCCTTGAAATTGCCACCTGTGCTGCACAATTCCTGCCTGCTCATCTACTTGATTATTGCCAGCTGAGCAGCATGATTTCTCAGAGCTGAGTTCCATGATTATTGCCTACTGATTCCTGCCTACTCAGCTCTTTGTTTATTGCATCCAGAGGCACATGATCAGTGTATGACAGAAACATGATCAGCACATGATGAATCACATAATCAATGCATGGTAAGCCAGGTGATCAGTGCATGATCAATTACGTGATCAGTGCATAATCAGTCATGTGACCAGTACATGGTAGCTGCGTAATCATTGCATGATCAGCCACGTGATCAGTGCAAGATCAGTCACGTGATCATTGCATGATCTGCCACGTTATCTGTGCATGATCAGCCACGTGATCAGTGCATGATAGCCACGTGAGCAGTGCATGATAGCCACGTGATCAGTGCATGATCTGTCACGTGATACGTGTGTGATCAGCCACCGGATCAGTGCGTGATGAGCCACGTGATCATTGCAGGATCAGTTACGTGATCAGTGCATGATCAGTCACGTGACCAGTACATGGTTGCTACGTGATCGGTGCATGATCAGCCATGTGAACAGTGCATGCTCAGTCACGTGATCAGGGCCTGCTGAGCTGCGTGATTACTGTCTGCTCATCTGCTTGACAATTGCCAGCTGAGCTGCACGATTCCTGCCTGTCATCTGCTTGACAATTGCCAGCTGTGCTTCGTAATTCCTGCCTGCTCAGCTGCTTGATTATTGCCAGCTGAGCAGCATGATTCCTCACAGCTGAGTTCCATGATTGTTGCCTGCTGACTGTTTGATTCGTGCCTACTCAGCTCTTTGTTTATTGCCTCCAGAGGCACATGATCAGTGTATGAAAGCAAACATGATCAGCGCATGATCAGTCACATGATCAGCGCCATTGAGTCACGTGATCACTACATGATAGTCATGTGATCAGTCCATGCACAGTCACGGTATCAGTGCATGATCAGCCACGTGATCAGTGCATGATCTGTCACATGATTAGTGTATGATCATCCACGTGATCAGTGCATGGGCAGTCATGTGATCAGTGCATGATAGCCACGTGATCAGTGCATGATCTGTCACCTGATGGGTGTATGATCATTCACTTGACCTGTACATGGTAGCTACATGGTCATTGCATGATCAGCCACGTGAGTAGTGCATGATAGCCACGTGATCACTGCATGATCAGTCACATGATCAGTGCATGATCAGTCATGTGACCAGTACATGGTAGCTGCGTGATCATGCATGATCAGCCACGTGAGCCATGCATGATAGCCACGTGATCAGTGCATGATCAGTCACGTGATCAGTGCATGTGGGTCATGTAGTCAATGCATGATAGCGCCGTGATCAGTGCATGATCAGTCCCGTGATGAGTGTATGATCAGCCAAGTGATCAGTGCAAGTTAGCTACATGATCAGTGCATGATCAGTCACATGATCAGTGCATGATCAGTCACGTGATAGGTGTGTGATCAGCCACGTGAACAGTGCATGCTCAGTCACGTGATCTGGGCCTGCTGAGCTTCGTGATTACTGTCTGCTCATGTGCTTGACAATTGCCAGCTGAGCTGTACGATTCCTGCCTGTCATCTCCTTGAAATTGCCACCTGTGCTGCACAATTCCTGCCTGCTCATCTACTTGATTATTGCCAGCTGAGCAGCATGATTTCTCAGAGCTGAGTTCCATGATTATTGCCTACTGATTCCTGCCTACTCAGCTCTTTGTTTATTGCATCCAGAGGCACATGATCAGTGTATGACAGAAACATGATCAGCACATGATGAATCACATAATCAATGCATGGTAAGCCAGGTGATCAGTGCATGATCAATTACGTGATCAGTGCATAATCAGTCATGTGACCAGTACATGGTAGCTGCGTGATCAGTGCATGATCAGCCACGTGATCAGTGCAAGATCAGTCACTTGATCATTGCATGATCAGCCACGTTATCAGTGCATGATCAGCCACGTGATCAGTGCATGATAGCCACGTGAGCAGTGCATGATAGCCACGTGATCAGTGCATGATCAGTCACGTGATAGTGCATGATCAGCCACGTGATCAGTGCGTGATGAGCCACGTGATCAGTGCAGGATCAGTTACGTGATCAGTGCATGATCAGTCACGTGACCAGTGCATGGTCTGCACGTGATCAGTGCATGATCAGCCACGTGAGCAGAGCATGATAGCCACGTGATCAGTGCATTATCAGTCACGTGATCAGTACATGATCAGCCATGTGAACAGTGCATGCTCAGTCACGTGATCAGGGCCTGCTGAGCTGCGTGATTACTGTCTGCTCATCTGCTTGACAATTGCCAGCTGAGCTGCACGATTCCTGCCTGTCATCTGCTTCACAATTGCCAGCTGTGCTGCGTAATTCCTGCCTGCTCAGCTGCCTGATTATTGCCAGCTGAGCAGCATGATTCCTCACAGCTGAGTTCCATGATTGTTGCCTGCTGACTGTTTGATTCGTGCCTACTCAGCTCTTTGTTTATTGCCTCCAGAGGCACATGATCAGTGTATGAAAGCAAACATGATCAGCGCATGATCAGTCACATGATCAGCGCCATTGAGTCACGTGATCACTACATGATAGTCATGTGATCAGTCCATGCACAGTCACGGTATCAGTGCATGATCAGCCACGTGATCAGTGCATGATCTGTCACATGATTAGTGTATTATCATCCACGTGAACAGTGCATGGGCAGTCATGTGATCAGTGCATGATAGCCACGTGATCAGTGCATGATGTGTCACCTGATGGGTGTATGATCATTCACTTGACCTGTACATGGTAGCTACATGATCATTGCATGATCAGCCACGTGAGTAGTGCACGATAGCCACGTGATCACTGCATGATCAGTCACATGATCAGTGCATGATCAGTCATGTGACCAGTACATGGTAGCTGCGTGATCATGCATGATCAGCCACGTGAGCAGTGCATGATCAGACACGAGATCAGTGCATGTGGAGTCATGTAGTCAATGCATGATAGCGCCGTGATCAGTGCATGATCAGTCCCGTGATGAGTGTATGATCAGCCACGTGATCAGTGCAAGTTAGCCACGTGATCAGTGCATGATCAGTCACGTGATCAGTGCATGATCATTCACGTGATCAGTGTGTGATCAGCCACGTGAACAGTGCATGCTCAGTCACGTGATCTGGGCCTGCTGAGCTGCGTGATTACTGTCTGCTCATGTGCTTGACAATTGCCAGCTGAGCTGTACGATTCCTGCCTGTCATCTGCTTGACAATTGCCACCTGTGCTGCACAATTCCTGCCTGCTCATCTACTTGATTATTGCCAGCTGAGCAGCATGATTTCTCAGAGCTGAGTTCCATGATTATTGCCTACTGATTCCTGCCTACTCAGCTCTTTGTTCATTGCCTCCAGAGGCACATGATCAGTGTATGATAGCAAACATGAGCAGCGCATGATCAGTCACATGATCAGAGCCATTAAGTCACGTGATCACTACTTGATAGTCATGTGATCAGTCCATGCTCAGTCACGGATCAGTGCATGATCAGCCACGTGATCACTGCATGATCAGCCAGGTGATCAGTGCATGATCAGTCACGTGACCAGTACATGGTACCTGCGTGATCATCACATGATCAGCCACGTGAGCAGTGCATGATAGCCACGTGATCAGTGCATGATCAGACACGTGATCAGTGCATGATCAGTCACGTGATCAGTGCATGATCAGCCACGTGATCAGTGCATGATCAGTCACGTGATCAGTGTATGTCCAGCCAAGTGATCAGTGTATGATAGCCACGTGATCAGTGCATGATAGCCACGTGATCAGTGCATGATCAGTCACGTGATACATGTGTGATCAGCCACGTGATCAGTGCATGTTATCCACGTGATGAGTGCAGGATAGCCACGTGATCACTTCATGATTATTCACGTGATCTGTACATGATCAGTCACGTGATCAGTGCATGATCAGTCACGTGATCAGTGCATGATCAGTTACGTGATCAGTGCATGATCAGCCACGTGATCAGTGCATGATCAGTCACGTGATCAGTGCATGATCAGTCACGTAATCAGTGTATGATCAGCCACGTGATCAGTGCATGATCAGCCACGTGATCAGTGCATGATCAGTTACGTGATCAGTGCATGATCAGCCACGTGATCAGTGCATGATCAATTACGTGATCAGTGCATGATCAGTCACGTGATCAGTACATGATAGCTACGTGATCATTGCCTGATCAGCCACGTGATCAGTGCATGACGAGGCAGGTGATCAGTATGACCAGCCAAGTGATCAGTGCATGATAGCCACGTGATCAGTGCATAATCAGCCACGTTATCAGTGCATGATCAGCCACGTGATCAGTGCATGATCAGCCACGTGATCAGTGCATGATCAATTACGTGATCAGTGCATGATCAGTCACGTGACCAGTACATGGTAGCTACGTGATCAGTGCATGATCAGCCACGTGATCAGTGCATGATAGCCACGTGATCAGTGCATGATCAGCCACGTGATCAGTGCATGATCAGTCACGTGATCAGTGCATGATCAGTCACGTGATCAGTGCATGATCATCACGTGATCAGTGCATGTGGAGTCATGTAGTCAGTGCATGATAGCACTGTGATCAGTGCATGATCAGTCCCGTGATCAGTGCATGATCAGCCACGTGATCAGTGCATGATAGCTACGTGATCAGTGCATGATCAGTCACGTGATCAGTGCATGATCAGCCACGTGATCAGTGCATGATCAGCCACGTGATCAGTGCATGACATCACGTGATCAGTGCATGATCAGTCACGTGATCAGTGTATGATCAGCCACGTGAACAGTGCATGCTCAGTCACGTGATCAGGGCCTGCTGAGCTGCGTGATTACTGTCTGCTCATCTGCTTGACAATTGCCAGCTGAGCTGCACGATTCCTGCCTGTCATCTGCTTGACAATTGCCAGCTGTGCTGCATAATTCCTGCCTGCTCAGCTGCTTGATTATTGCCAGCTGAGCAGCATGATTTCTCAGAGCTGAGTTCCATGATTATAGCCTGCTGACTGATTCGTGCCTACTCAGCTCTTTGTTCATTGCCTCCAGAGGCACATGATCAGTGTATGATACCAAACATGATCAGCGCATGATCAGTCACATGATCAGTGCATGATAAGCCACGTGATCAGTGCATGATCAGTCATGTGATCAGTGCATGATCAGTCACGTGACCAGTGCATGGTAGCTGCGTGATCAGTGCATGATCAGCCACGTGATCAGTGCATGATTCCACGTGATCAGTGCATGATCAGTCACGTGATCAGTGCATGATCAGCCACGTGATCAGTGCATGATCAGCCACGTGATCAGTGCATGATCAGTCACGTGACAGTGCATGATCAGCCACGTGATCAGTGCATGATCAGCCACGTGATCAGTGCATGATAGCCACGTGATCAGTGCATGATCAGTCACGTGATCAGTGCATGATCAGCCACGTGATCAGTGCATGATCAGTCACGTGATCAGTGCATGATCAGCCACGTGATCAGTGCATGATAGCCACGTGATCAGTGCATGATCAGTCACGTGATCAGTGCATGATCAGTCACGTGATCAGTGCATGATCAGCCACGTGATCAGTGCATGATCAGTCACGTGATCAGTGCATGATAGCTACGTGATCAGTGCATGATCAGCCACGTGATCAGTGCATGATAGCCACGTGATCAGTGCATGATCAGCCACGTGATCAGTGCATGATCAGCCACGTGATCAGTGCATGATCAGTCACGTGATCAGTATGATCAGCCACGTGATCAGTGCATGATAGCCACGTGATCAGTGCATGATCAGTCACGTGATCAGTGCATGATCAGCCACGTGATCAGTGCATGATCAGTCACGTGATCAGTATGATCAGCCACGTGATCAGTGCATGATAGCCACGTGATCAGTGCATGATCAGCCACGTGATCAGTGCATGATCAGTCACGTGATCAGTGCATGATCAGTCACGTGATCAGTGCATGATCAGCCACGTGATCAGTGCATGATCAGCCACGTGATCAGTGCATGATAGCCACGTGATCAGTGCATGATCAGTCACGTGATCAGTGCATGATCAGCCACGTGATCAGTGCATGATCAGACACGTGATCAGTGCATGATCAGCCACGTGATCAGTGCATGATAGCCACGTGATCAGTGCATGATCAGTCACGTGATCAGTGCATGATCAGTCACGTGATCAGTGCATGATCAGTCACGTGATCAGTGCATGATCAGTCACGTGATCAGTGCATGATAGCTACGTGATCAGTGCATGATCAGCCACGTGATCAGTGCATGATAGCCACGTGATCAGTGCATGATCAGCCACGTGATCAGTGCATGATCAGCCACGTGATCAGTGCATGATGAGGCACGTGATCAGTATGATCAGCCACGTGATCAGTGCATGATAGCCACGTGATCAGTGCATGATCAGTCACGTGATCAGTGCATGATCAGCCACGTGATCAGTGCATGATCAGTCACGTGATCAGTATGATCAGCCACGTGATCAGTGCATGATAGCCACGTGATCAGTGCATGATCAGCCACGTGATCAGTGCATGATCAGTCACGTGATCAGTGCATGATCAGTCACGTGACCAGTGCATGGTACCTGCGTGATCATCGCATGATCAGTCACGTGATACGTGTGTGATCAGCCACGTGATCAGTGCATGATATCAGTGCATGATAGCCACGTGATCAGTGCATGATAGCCACGTGATCAGTGCATGATCAGTCACGTGATACGTGTGTGATCAGCCACGTGATCAGTGCATGATAGCCACGTGATCAGTGCATGATAGCCACGTGATCAGTGCATGATCAGTCACGTGATCAGTGCATGATCAGTCACGTGATCGTGCATGATCAGCCACGTGATCAGTGCATGATCAGCCACGTGATCAGTGCATGATCAGCCACGTGATCAGTGCATGATCAGTCACGTGATCAGTACATGATCAGTCACGTGAACAGTGCATGATCATTTACGTGATCTGTGCATGATCAGTCACGTGACCAGTATATGGTAGCTACGTGATCATTCCATGACGAGCCACGTGAGCAGTGCATGATAGCCACGTGATGTGTGCATGATGAGTTACGTGAGCAGAGTATGATCAGCCACGTGATCAGTGCATGAGTGCCACGTGATCAGTGCATGATATGTCACGTGACAGGTGTGTGATCAGCCACGTGAACAGTGCATGTTCCGCCACGTGATCAGTGCATGATAGCCACGTGATCAGTGCATGATCAGTTACGTGAGCAGTGTATGATCAGCCACGTGATCAGTGCATGGTCAGACACGTGAACAGTGTATGATCAGCCACGTGATCAGTGCATGATATCCAAGTGATCAGTGCATGATCAATCACGTGATCAGTGTATGATCAGCCACGTGAACAGTGCATGCTCAGTCACGTGATCAGGGCCTGCTGAGCTGCGTGATTACTGTCTGCTCATCTGCTTGACAATTGCCAGCTGAGCTGCACGATTCCTGCCTGTCATCTGCTTGACAATTGCCAGCTGTGCTGCGTAATTCCTGCCTGCTCAGCTGCTTGATTATTGCCAGCTGAGCAGCATGATTCCTCACACCTGAGTTCCATGATTATTGCCTGCTGACTGTTTGATTCGTGCCTACTCAGCTCTTTGTTTATTGCCTCCAGAGGCACATGATCAGTGTATGATAGCAAACATGATCAGCGCATGATCAGTCACATGATCAGCGCCATTAAGTCACGTGATCACTACATGATAGTCATGTGATCAGTCCATGCTCAGTCACGGTATCAGTGCATGATCAGCCACGTGATCAGTGCATGATCAGCCACGTGATCAGTGCATGATCAGTCACGTGATCAGTACATGGTACCTGCGTGATCAGTGCATGATCAGCCACGTGATCAGTGCATGATAGCCACGTGATCAGTGCATGATCAGTCACGTGATCAGTGCATGATCAGTCACGTGATCAGTGCATGATCAGCCACGTGATCAGTGCATGATCAGTCACGTGATCAGTGCATGATCAGCCACGTGATCAGTGCATGATAGCCACGTGATCAGTGCATGATAGCCACGTGATCAGTGCATGATCAGTCACGTGATCATGTGTGATCAGCCACGTGATCAGTGCATGATAGCCACGTGATCAGTGCATGATAGCCACGTGATCAGTGCATGATCAGTCACGTGATCAGTGCATGATCAGTCACGTGATCAGTGCATGATCAGTCACGTGATCAGTGCATGATCAGCCACGTGATCAGTGCATGATAGCCACGTGATCAGTGCATGATCAGTCACGTGATCAGTGCATGATCAGTCACGTGATCAGTGCATGATCAGCCACGTGATCAGTGCATGATCAGCCACGTGATCAGTGCATGATCAGTTACGTGATCAGTGCATGATCAGCCACGTGATCAGTGCATGATCAATTACGTGATCAGTGCATGATCAGTCACGTGACCAGTGCATGATAGCTACGTGATCAGTGCATGATCAGCCACGTGATCAGTGCATGACGAGGCACGTGATCAGTATGATCAGCCACGTGATCAGTGCATGATAGCCACGTGATCAGTGCATGATCAGCCACGTGATCAGTGCATGATCAGCCACGTGATCAGTGCATGATCAGCCACGTGATCAGTGCATGATCAATTACGTGATCAGTGCATGATCAGTCACGTGACCAGTACATGGTAGCTACGTGATCATTGCATGATCAGCCACGTGAGCAGTGCATGATAGCCACGTGATCAGTGCATGATCAGCCACGTGATCAGTGCATGATCAGTCACGTGATCAGTGCATGATCAGTCACGTGATCAGTGCATGATCATCACGTGATCAGTGCATGTGAGTCATGTAGTCAATGCATGATAGCGCTGTGATCAGTGCATGATCAGTCCCGTGATCAGTGCATGATCAGCCACGTGATCAGTGCATGATAGCTACGTGATCAGTGCATGATCAGTCACGTGATCAGTGCATGATCAGCCACGTGATCAGTGCATGATAGCCACGTGATCAGTGCATGACAATCACGTGATCAGTGCATGATCAGTCACGTGATCAGTGTATGATCAGCCACGTGAACAGTGCATGCTCAGTCACGTGATCAGGGCCTGCTGAGCTGCGTGATTACTGTCTGCTCATCTGCTTGACAATTGCCAGCTGAGCTGCACGATTCCTGCCTGTCATCTGCTTGACAATTGCCAGCTGTGCTGCATAATTCCTGCCTGCTCATCTGCTTGATTATTGCCAGCTGAGCAGCATGATTTCTCACAGCTGAGTTCCATGATTATAGCCTGCTGACTGATTCGTGCCTACTCAGCTCTTTGTTCATTGCCTCCAGAGGCACATGATCAGTGTATGATAGCAAACATGATCAGCGCATGATCAGTCACATGATCAGTGCATGATAAGCCACGTGATCAGTGCATGATCAGTCATGTGATCAGTGCATGATCAGTCACGTGATCAGTGCATGGTAGCTGCGTGATCAGTGCATGATCAGCCACGTGATCAGTGCATGATTCCACGTGATCAGTGCATGATCAGTCACGTGATCAGTGCATGATCAGCCACGTGATCAGTGCATGATCAGCCACGTGATCAGTGCATGATCAGTCACGTGATCAGTGCATGATCAGCCACGTGATCAGTGCATGATCAGCCACGTGATCAGTGCATGATAGCCACGTGATCAGTGCATGATCAGTCACGTGATCAGTGCATGATCAGCCACGTGATCAGTGCATGATCAGACACGTGATCAGTGCATGATCAGCCACGTGATCAGTGCATGATAGCCACGTGATCAGTGCATGATCAGTCACGTGATCAGTGCATGATCAGTCACGTGATCAGTGCATGATCAGCCACGTGATCAGTGCATGATCAGTCACGTGATCAGTGCATGATAGCTACGTGATCAGTGCATGATCAGCCACGTGATCAGTGCATGATAGCCACGTGATCAGTGCATGATCAGCCACGTGATCAGTGCATGATCAGCCACGTGATCAGTGCATGATCAGTCACGTGATCAGTATGATCAGCCACGTGATCAGTGCATGATAGCCACGTGATCAGTGCATGATCAGTCACGTGATCAGTGCATGATCAGCCACGTGATCAGTGCATGATGAGGCACGTGATCAGTATGATCAGCCACGTGATCAGTGCATGATAGCCACGTGATCAGTGCATGATCAGCCACGTGATCAGTGCATGATCAGTCACGTGATCAGTGCATGATCAGTCACGTGATCAGTGCATGATACCTGCGTGATCATCGCATGATCAGTCACGTGATACGTGTGTGATCAGCCACGTGATCAGTGCATGATATCAGTGCATGATAGCCACGTGATCAGTGCATGATAGCCACGTGATCAGTGCATGATCAGTCACGTGATACGTGTGTGATCAGCCACGTGATCAGTGCATGATAGCCACGTGATCAGTGCATGATAGCCACGTGATCAGTGCATGATCAGTCACGTGATCAGTGCATGATCAGTCACGTGATACGTGTGTGATCAGCCACGTGATCAGTGCATGATCAGCCACGTGATCAGTGCATGATCAGCCACGTGATCAGTGCATGATCAGTCACGTGATCAGTACATGATCAGTCACTAGAACAGTGCATGATCATTGACGTGATCTGTGCATGATCAGTCACGTGACCAGAATATGGTAGCTACGTGATCATTCCATGACGAGCCACATGAGCAGTGCATGATAGCCACATGATGTGTGCATGATCAGTTACGTGAGCAGAGTATGATCAGCCACGTGATCAGTGCATGAGTGCCACGTGATCAGTGCATGATATGTCACGTGACAGGTGTGTGATCAGCAACGTGAACAGTGCATGTTCCGCCACGTGATCAGTGCATGATAGCCACGTGATCAGTGCATGATCAGTTACGTTAGCAGTGTATGATCAGCCACGTGATCAGTACATGGTCAGACACGTGAACAGTGTATGATCAGCCACGTGATCAGTGCATGATATCCAAGTGATCAGTGCATAATCAATCACGTGATCAGTGTTTGATGAGCCACGTGAACAGTGCATGCTCAGTCACGTGATCAGGGCCTGCTGAGCTGCGTGATTACTGTCTGCTCATCTGCTTGACAATTGCCAGCTGAGCTGCACGATTCCTGCCTGTCATCTGCTTGACAATTGCCAGCTGTGCTGCGTAATTCCTGCCTGCTCATCTGCTTGATTATTGCCAGCTGAGCAGCATGATTCCTCACACCTGAGTTCCATGATTATTGCCTGCTGACTGTTTGATTCGTGCCTACTCAGCTCTTTGTTTATTGCCTCCAGAGGCACATGATCAGTGTATGATAGCAAACATGATCAGCGCATGATCAGTCACATGATCAGCGCCATTAAGTCACGTGATCACTACATGATAGTCATGTGATCAGTCCATGCTCAGTAACGGTATCAGTGCATGATCAGCCACGTGATCAGTGCATGATCAGCCACGTGATCAGTGCATGATCAGTCACGTGATCAGTGCATGATACCTGCGTGATCAGTGCATGATCAGCCACGTGATCAGTGCATGATAGCCACGTGATCAGTGCATGATCAGCCACGTGATCAGTGCATGATCAGTCACGTGATCAGTGCATGATCAGCCACGTGATCAGTGCATGATCAGTCACGTGATCAGTGCATGATCAGCCACGTGATCAGTGCATGATCAGCCACGTGATCAGTGCATGATCAGTCACGTGATCAGTGCATGATCAGTCACGTGATCAGTGCATGATCAGTCACGTGATCAGTGCATGGCAGCCACGTGATCAGTGCATGATCAGCCACGTGATCAGTGCATGATAGCCACGTGATCAGTGCATGATCAGTCACGTGATCAGTGCATGATCATCCACGTGATCAGTGCATGATCAGTCACGTGATCAGTGCATGATCAGACGTGATCAGTGCATGATCAGTCACGTGATCAGTGCATGATCAGCCACGTGATCAGTGCATGATAGCCACGTGATCAGTGCATGATAGCCAGTGATCAGTGCATGATCAGTCACGTGATCAGTGCATGATCAGCCACGTGATCAGTGCATGATAGCCACGTGATCAGTGCATGATCAGTCACGTGATCAGTGCATGATCAGTCACGTGATCAGTGCATGATCAGTTACATGATCAGTCACGTGATCAGTGCATGATCAATTACGTGATCAGTGCATGATCAGTCACGTGATCAGTGCATGTAAGCTACGTGATCAGTGCATGATCAGCCACGTGATCAGTGCATGATAGCCACGTGATCAGTGCATGATCAGCCACGTGATCAGTGCATGATACCACGTGATCAGTGCATGATCAGTCACGTGATCAGTGCATGATCAGCCACGTGATCAGTGCATGATAGCCACGTGATCAGTGCATGATAGCCACGTGATCAGTGCATGATCAGTCACGTGATCAGTGCATGATCAGCCACGTGATCAGTGCATGATCAGCCACGTGATCAGTGCATGATAGCCACGTGATCAGTGCATGATCAGTCACGTGATCAGTGCATGATCAGTCACGTGATCAGTGCATGATCAGCCACGTGATCAGTGCATGATAGCCACGTGATCAGTGCATGATCAGTCACGTGATCAGTGCATGATCAGTCACGTGATCAGTGCATGATCAGCCACGTGATCAGTGCATGATCAATTACGTGATCAGTGCATGATCAGTCACGTGACCAGTACATGGTAGCTACGTGATCATTGCATGATCAGCCACGTGATCAGTGCATGATAGCCACGTGATCAGTGCATGATCAGTCACGTGATCAGTGCATGATCAGTCACGTGATCAGTGCATGATCAGTCACGTGATCAGTGCATGATCAGTCACGTGATCAGTGCATGATAGCTACGTGATCAGTGCATGATCAGCCACGTGATCAGTGCATGATAGCCACGTGATCAGTGCATGATCAGTCACGTGATCAGTGCATGATCAGCCACGTGATCAGTGCATGGTAGCTACGTGATCAGTGCATGATCAGCCGTGATCAGTGCATGATAGCCACGTGATCAGTGCATGATCAGTCACGTGATCAGTGCATGATCAGCCACGTGATCAGTGCATGATCAGTCACGTGATCAGTGCATGATCAGCCCGTGATCAGTGCATGATCAGTCACGTGATCAGTGCATGATCAGTCACGTGATCAGTGCATGATAGCCACGTGATCAGTGCATGATCAGCCACGTGATCAGTGCATGATCAGTTACGTGATCAGTGCATGATCAGTCACGTGATCAGTGCATGGTAGCTACGTGATCAGTGCATGATCAGCCACGTGATCAGTGCATGATAGCCACGTGATCAGTGCATGATCAGTCACGTGATCAGTGCATGATCAGTCACGTGATCAGTGCATGATCAGTCACGTGATCAGTGCATGATCAATCACGTGATCAGTGCATGATCAGTCACGTGATCAGTGCATGGCAGCTACGTGATCAGTGCATGATCAGCCACGTGATCAGTGCATGATAGCCACGTGATCAGTGCATGATCAGTCACGTGATCAGTGCATGATCATCCACGTGATCAGTGCATGATCAGTCACGTGATCAGTGCATGATCAGACGTGATCAGTGCATGATCAGTCACGTGATCAGTGCATGATCAGCCACGTGATCAGTGCATGATCAGCCACGTGATCAGTGCATGATAGCCACGTGATCAGTGCATGATCAGTCACGTGATCAGTGCATGATCAGCCACGTGATCAGTGCATGATAGCCACGTGATCAGTGCATGATCAGTCACGTGATCAGTGCATGATCAGTCACGTGATCAGTGCATGATCAGTCACGTGATCAGTGCATGATCAGCCACGTGATCAGTGCATGATCAGTCACGTGATCAGTGCATGATAGCACGTGATCAGTGCATGATCAGTCCCGTGATCAGTGCATGATCAGCCACGTGATCAGTGCATGATAGCCACGTGATCAGTGCATGATCAGTCACGTGATCAGTGCATGATCAGCCACGTGATCAGTGCATGATCAGCCACGTGATCAGTGCATGATCAGCCACGTGATCAGTGCATGATCAATCACGTGATCAGTGCATGATCAGTCACGTGATCAGTGTATGATCAGCCACGTGAACAGTGCATGCTCAGTCACGTGATAAGGGCCTGCTGAGCTGCGTGATTACTGTCTGCTCATCTGCTTGACAATTGCCAGCTGAGCTGCACGATTCCTGCCTGTCATCTGCTTGACAATTGCCACCTGTGCTGCGTAATTCCTGCCTGCTCAGCTACTTGATTATTGCCAGCTGAGCAGCATGATTTCTCAGAGCTGAGTTCCATGATTATTGCCTGCTGACTGATTCGTGCCTACTCAGCTCTTTGTTCATTGCCTCCAGAGGCACATGATCAGTGTATGATACCAAACATGATCAGCGCATGATCAGTCACATGATCAGTGCATGATAGCCACGTGATCAGTGCATGATCAGTACGTGATCAGTGCATGATCAGTCACGTGATCAGTGCATGGTAGCTGCGTGATCAGTGCATGATCAGCCACGTGATCAGTGCATGATAGCCACGTGATCAGTGCATGATCAGCCACGTGATCAGTGCATGATCAGTCACGTGATCAGTGCATGATCAGCCACGTGATCAGTGCATGATCAGTCACGTGATCAGTGCATGGTAGCTACGTGATCAGTGCATGATCAGCCACGTGATCAGTGCATGATAGCCACGTGATCAGTGCATGATAGTCACGTGATCAGTGCATGATCAGTCACGTGATCAGTGCATGATCAGCCACGTGATCAGTGCATGATCAGGCACGTGATCAGTGCATGATCAGCCACGTGATCAGTGCATGATAGCCACGTGATCAGTGCATGATCAGTCACGTGATCAGTGCATGATCAGTCACGTGATCAGTGCATGATCAGCACGTGATCAGTGCATGATCAGTCACGTGTCAGTGCATGATAGCCCGTGATCAGTGCATGATCAGTCCCGTGATCAGTGCATGATCAGCCACGTGATCAGTGCATGATAGCCACGTGATCAGTGCATGATCAGTCACGTGATCAGTGCATGATCAGCCACGTGATCAGTGCATGATAGCCACGTGATCAGTGCATGATCATTCACGTGATCAGTGTGTGATCAGCCACGTGAACAGTGCATGCTCAGTCACGTGATCAGGGCCTGCTGAGCTTCGTGATTACTGTCTGCTCATCTGCTTGACAATTGCCAGCTGAGCTGCACGATTCCTGCCTGTCATCTGCTTGACAATTGCCAGCTGTGCTGCATAATTCCTGCCTGCTCAGCTACTTGATTATTGCCAGCTGAGCAGCATGATTTCTCAGAGCTGAGTTCCATGATTATTGCCTACTGATTCGTGCCTACTCAGCTCTTTGTTCATTGCCTCCAGAGGCACATGATCAGTGTATGATACCAAACATGATCAGCACATGATCAGTCACATGATCCATGCATGATAAGCCACGTGATCAGTGCATGATCAGTCACGTGATCAGTGCATGATCAGTCATGTGATCAGTGCATTGTAGCTGCGTGATCAGTGCATGATCAGCCACGTGATCAGTGCATGATAGCCACGTGATCAGTGCATGATCAGCCACGTGATCAGTGCATGATCAGTCACGTGATCAGTGCATGATCAGCCACGTGATCAGTGCATGATCAGTCACGTGATCAGTGCATGATCAGTTACGTGATCAGTGCATGATCAGTCACGTGACCAGTACATGGTAGCTACGTGATCATTGCATGATCAGCCACGTGATCAGTGCATGATAGCCACGTGATCAGTGCATGATCAGTCACGTGATCAGTGCATGATCAGCCACGTGATCAGTGCATGATCAGTCACGTGATCAGTGCATGATCAGTCACGTGATCAGTGCATGATAGCCACGTGATCAGTGCATGATCAGCCACGTGATCAGTGCATGATAGCCACGTGATCAGTGCATGATCAGTCACGTGATCAGTGCATGATCAGTCACGTGATCAGTGCATGATCAGCCACGTGATCAGTGCATGATCAGCCACGTGATCAGTGCATGATAGCCACGTGATCAGTGCATGATCAGTCACGTGATCAGTGCATGATCAGCCACGTGATCAGTGCATGATCAGCCACGTGATCAGTGCATGATCAGCCACGTGATCAGTGCATGATAGCCACGTGATCAGTGCATGATCAGTCACGTGATCAGTGCATGATCAGTCACGTGATCAGTGCATGATCAGCCACGTGATCAGTGCATGATCAGTCACGTGATCAGTGCATGATAGCCACGTGATCAGTGCATGATCAGCCACGTGATCAGTGCATGATAGCCACGTGATCAGTGCATGATCAGCCACGTGATCAGTGCATGATCAGCCACGTGATCAGTGCATGATCAGCCACGTGATCAGTATGATCAGCCACGTGATCAGTGCATGATCAGCCACGTGATCAGTGCATGATCAGTCACGTGATCAGTGCATGATCAGCCACGTGATCAGTGCATGATCAGTCACGTGATCAGTATATGGTAGCTACGTGATCATTGCATGACAGCCACGTGATCAGTGCATGATAGCCACGTGATCAGTGCATGATCAGTCACGTGATCAGTGTATGATCAGCCACGTGATCAGTGCATGAGTGCCACGTGATCAGTGCATGATCAGTCACGTGATCAGTGCATGATCAGTCACGTGATCAGTGCATGATCAGCCACGTGATCAGTGCATGATCAGTCACGTGATCAGTGCATGATCAGTTACGTGATCAGTGCATGATCAGTCACGTGATCAGTGCATGGCAGCTACGTGATCAGTGCATGATCAGCCACGTGATCAGTGCATGATAGCCACGTGATCAGTGCATGATCAGTCACGTGATCAGTGTATGATCATCCACGTGATCAGTGCATGATCAGTCACGTGATCAGTGCATGATCAGACGTGATCAGTGCATGATCAGTCACGTGATCAGTGCATGATCAGCCACGTGATCAGTGCATGATAGCCACGTGATCAGTGCATGATAGCCAGTGATCAGTGCATGATCAGTCACGTGATCAGTGCATGATCAGCCACGTGATCAGTGCATGATAGCCACGTGATCAGTGCATGATCAGTCACGTGATCAGTGCATGATCAGTCACGTGATCAGTGCATGATCAATTACATTGATCAGTCACGTGATCAGTGCATGATCAATTACGTGATCAGTGCATGATCAGTCACGTGATCAGTGCATGTAAGCTACGTGATCAGTGCATGATCAGCCACGTGATCAGTGCATGATAGCCACGTGATCAGTGCATGATCAGCCACGTGATCAGTGCATGATACCACGTGATCAGTGCATGATCAGTCACGTGATCAGTGCATGATCAGGCACGTGATCAGTGCATGATAGCCACGTGATCAGTGCATGATAGCCACGTGATCAGTGCATGATCAGTCACGTGATCAGTGCATGATCAGTCACGTGATCAGTGCATGATCAGCCACGTGATCAGTGCATGATAGCCACGTGATCAGTGCATGATCAGTCACGTGATCAGTGCATGATCAGTCACGTGATCAGTGCATGATCAGCCACGTGATCAGTGCATGATAGCCACGTGATCAGTGCATGATCAGTCACGTGATCAGTGCATGATCAGTCACGTGATCAGTGCATGATCAGCCACGTGATCAGTGCATGATCAATTACGTGATCAGTGCATGATCAGTCACGTGACCAGTACATGGTAGCTACGTGATCATTGCATGATCAGCCACGTGATCAGTGCATGATAGCCACGTGATCAGTGCATGATCAGTCACGTGATCAGTGCATGATCAGTCACGTGACCAGTGCATGGTAGCTACGTGATCATTGCATGATCAGCCACGTGATCAGTGCATGATAGCCACGTGATCAGTGCATGATCAGTCACGTGATCAGTGCATGATCAGCCACGTGATCAGTGCATGGTAGCTACGTGATCAGTGCATGACCAGCCGGTGATCAGTGCATGATAGCCACGTGATCAGTGCATGATCAGTCACGTGATCAGTGCATGATCAGCCACGTGATCAGTGCATGATCAGTCACGTGATCAGTGCATGATCAGCCCGTGATCAGTGCATGATCAATCACGTGATCAGTGCATGATCAGTCACGTGATCAGTGCATGATAGCCACGTGATCAGTGCATGATCAGCCACGTGATCAGTGCATGATCAATTACGTGATCAGTGCATGATCAGTCACGTGATCAGTACATGGTAGCTACGTGATCAGTGCATGATCAGCCACGTGATCAGTGCATGATAGCCACGTGATCAGTGCATGATCAGTCACGTGATCAGTGCATGATCAGTCACGTGATCAGTGCATGATCAGTCACGTGATCAGTGCATGATCAATTACGTGATCAGTGCATGATCAGTCACGTGATCAGTGCATGGCAGCTACGTGATCAGTGCATGATCAGCCACGTGATCAGTGCATGATAGCCACGTGATCAGTGCATGATCAGTCACGTGATCAGTGCATGATCATCCACGTGATCAGTGCATGATCAGTCACGTGATCAGTGCATGATCAGACGTGATCAGTGCATGATCAGTCACGTGATCAGTGCATGATCAGCCACGTGATCAGTGCATGATAGCCACGTGATCAGTGCATGATAGCCACGTGATCAGTGCATGATCAGTCACGTGATCAGTGCATGATCAGCCACGTGATCAGTGCATGATAGCCACTGATCAGTGCATGATCAGTCACGTGATCAGTGCATGATCAGTCACGTGATCAGTGCATGATCAGTCACGTGATCAGTGCATGATCAGCCACGTGATCAGTGCATGATCAGTCACGTGATCAGTGCATGATAGCACGTGATCAGTGCATGATCAGTCCCGTGATCAGTGCATGATCAGCCACGTGATCAGTGCATGATAGCCACGTGATCAGTGCATGATCAGTCACGTGATCAGTGCATGATCAGCCACGTGATCAGTGCATGATCAGCCACGTGATCAGTGCATGATCAGCCACGTGATCAGTGCATGATCAATCACGTGATCAGTGCATGATCAGTCACGTGATAGTGTATGATCAGCCACGTGAACAGTGCATGCTCAGTCACGTGATCAGGGCCTGCTGAGCTGCGTGATTACTGTCTGCTCATCTGCTTGACAATTGCCAGCTGAGCTGCACGATTCCTGCCTGTCATCTGCTTGACAATTGCCACCTGTGCTGCGTAATTCCTGCCTGCTCAGCTACTTGATTATTGCCAGCTGAGCAGCATGATTTCTCAGAGCTGAGTTCCATGATTATTGCCTGCTGACTGATTCCTGCCTACTCAGCTCTTTGTTCATTGCCTCCAGAGGCACATGATCAGTGTATGATACCAAACATGATCAGCACATGATCAGTCACATGATCAGTGCATGATAGCCACGTGATCAGTGCATGATCAGTACGTGATCAGTGCATGATCAGTCATGTGATCAGTGCATGATAGCTGCGTGATCAGTGCATGATCAGCCACGTGATCAGTGCATGATAGCCACGTGATCAGTGCATGATCAGCCACGTGATCAGTGCATGATCAGTCACGTGATCAGTGCATGATCAGCCACGTGATCAGTGCATGATCAGTCACGTGACCAGTGCATGGTAGCTACGTGATCAGTGCATGATCAGCCACGTGATCAGTGCATGATAGCCACGTGATCAGTGCATGATCAGCACGTGATCAGTGCATGATCAGTCACGTGATCAGTGCATGATCAGCCACGTGATCAGTGCATGATCAGTCACGTGATCAGTGCATGATCAGCCACGTGATCAGTGCATGATAGCCACGTGATCAGTGCATGATCAGTCACGTGATCAGTGCATGATCAGTCACGTGATCAGTGCATGATCAGCACGTGATCAGTGCATGTGCAGTCATGTATCAGTGCATGATAGCCACGTGATCAGTGCATGATCAGTCCCGTGATCAGTGCATGATCAGCCACGTGATCAGTGCATGATAGCCACGTGATCAGTGCATGATCAGTCACGTGATCAGTGCATGATCAGCCACGTGATCAGTGCATGATAGCCACGTGATCAGTGCATGATCAGTCACGTGATCAGTGTATGATCAGCCACGTGAACAGTGCATGCTCAGTCACGTGATCAGGGCCTGCTGAGCTTCGTGATTACTGTCTGCTCATCTGCTTGACAATTGCCAGCTGAGCTGCACGATTCCTGCCTGTCATCTGCTTGACAATTGCCAGCTGTGCTGCATAATTCCTGCCTGCTCAGCTGCTTGATTATTGCCAGCTGAGCAGCATGATTTCTCAGAGCTGAGTTCCATGATTATTGCCTGACTGATTCGTGCCTACTCAGCTCTTTGTTCATTGCCTCCAGAGGCACATGATCAGTGTATGATACCAAACATGATCAGCACATGATCAGTCACATGATCATGCATGATAAGCCACGTGATCAGTGCATGATCAGTCACGTGATCAGTGCATGATCAGTCACGTGATCAGTGCATGTAGCTGCGTGATCAGTGCATGATCAGCCACGTGATCAGTGCATGATAGCCACGTGATCAGTGCATGATCAGCCACGTGATCAGTGCATGATCAGTCACGTGATCAGTGCATGATCAGCCACGTGATCAGTGCATGATCAGTCACGTGATCAGTGCATGATCAGTCACGTGATCAGTGCATGATCAGTCACGTGACCAGTACATGGTAGCTACGTGATCATTGCATGATCAGCCACGTGATCAGTGCATGATAGCCACGTGATCAGTGCATGATCAGTCACGTGATCAGTGCATGATCAGCCACGTGATCAGTGCATGATCAGTCACGTGATCAGTGCATGATCAGTCACGTGATCAGTGCATGATAGCCACGTGATCAGTGCATGATCAGCCACGTGATCAGTGCATGATAGCCACGTGATCAGTGCATGATCAGTCACGTGATCAGTGCATGATCAGTCACGTGATCAGTGCATGATCAGCCACGTGATCAGTGCATGATCAGCCACGTGATCAGTGCATGATCAGTCACGTGATCAGTGCATGATCAGCCACGTGATCAGTGCATGATCAGCCACGTGATCAGTGCATGATAGCCACGTGATCAGTGCATGATCAGTCACGTGATCAGTGCATGATCAGCCACGTGATCAGTGCATGATCAGTCACGTGATCAGTGCATGATCAGCCACGTGATCAGTGCATGATAGCCACGTGATCAGTGCATGATCAGTCACGTGATCAGTGCATGATCAGTCACGTGATCAGTGCATGATCAGCCACGTGATCAGTGCATGATCAGTCACGTGATCAGTGCATGATAGCTACGTGATCAGTGCATGATCAGCCACGTGATCAGTGCATGATAGCCACGTGATCAGTGCATGATCAGTCACGTGATCAGTGCATGATCAGTCACGTGATCAGTGCATGATCAGCCACGTGATCAGTGCATGATCAGTCACGTGATCAGTGCATGATCAGCCACGTGATCAGTGCATGATAGCCACGTGATCAGTGCATGATCAGTCACGTGATCAGTGCATGATCAGTCACGTGATCAGTGCATGATCAGCACGTGATCAGTGCATGTCAGTCATGTAGTCAGTGCATGATAGCCCGTGATCAGTGCATGATCAGCCCGTGATCAGTGCATGATCAGCCACGTGATCAGTGCATGATAGCCACGTGATCAGTGCATGATCAGTCACGTGATCAGTGCATGATCAGCCACGTGATCAGTGCATGATAGCCACGTGATCAGTGCATGATCAGTCACGTGATCAGTGTATGATCAGCCACGTGAACAGTGCATGCTCAGTCACGTGATCAGGGCCTGCTGAGCTGCGTGATTACTGTCTGCTCATCTGCTTGACAATTGCCAGCTGAGCTGCACGATTCCTGCCTGTCATCTGCTTGACAATTGCCAGCTGTGCTGCATAATTCCTGCCTGCTCAGCTGCTTGATTATTGCCAGCTGAGCAGCATGATTTCTCAGAGCTGAGTTCCATGATTATTGCCTACTGATTCGTGCCTACTCAGCTCTTTGTTCATTGCCTCCAGAGGCACATGATCAGTGTATGATACCAAACATGATCAGCACATGATCAGTCACATGATCATGCATGATAAGCCACGTGATCAGTGCATGATCAGTCACGTGATCAGTGCATGATCAGTCACGTGATCAGTGCATGTAGCTGCGTGATCAGTGCATGATCAGCCACGTGATCAGTGCATGATAGCCACGTGATCAGTGCATGATATCCACGTGATCAGTGCATGATCAGTCACGTGATCAGTGCATGATCAGCCACGTGATCAGTGCATGATCAGTCACGTGATCAGTGCATGATCAGCCACGTGATCAGTGCATGATAGCCACGTGATCAGTGCATGATCAGTCACGTGATCAGTGCATGATCAGTCACGTGATCAGTGCATGATCAGCCACGTGATCAGTGCATGATCAGTCACGTGATCAGTGCATGGTAGCTACGTGATCAGTGCATGATCAGCCACGTGATCAGTGCATGATAGCCACGTGATCAGTGCATGATCAGCCACGTGATCAGTGCATGATCAGCCACGTGATCAGTGCATGATCAGTCACGTGATCAGTATGATCAGCCACGTGATCAGTGCATGATAGCCACGTGATCAGTGCATGATCAGTCACGTGATCAGTGCATGATCAGCCACGTGATCAGTGCATGATCAGTCACGTGATCAGTATGATCAGCCACGTGATCAGTGCATGATCAGCCACGTGATCAGTGCATGATCAGCCACGTGATCAGTGCATGATCAGTCACGTGATCAGTGCATGATCAGTCACGTGATCAGTGCATGATACCTGCGTGATCATGCATGATCAGTCACGTGATACGTGTGTGATCAGCCACGTGATCAGTGCATGATATCAGTGCATGATAGCCACGTGATCAGTGCATGATAGCCACGTGATCAGTGCATGATCAGTCACGTGATACGTGTGTGATCAGCCACGTGATCAGTGCATGATAGCCACGTGATCAGTGCATGATAGCCACGTGATCAGTGCATGATCAGTCACGTGATCAGTGCATGATCAGTCACGTGATCGTGTGTGATCAGCCACGTGATCAGTGCATGATGAGCCACGTGATGTGCATGATCAGCCACGTGATCAGTGCATGATCAGTCACGTGATCAGTACATGATCAGTCACGTGAACAGTGCATGATCATTTACGTGATCTGTGCATGATCAGTCACGTGACCAGTATATGGTAGCTACGTGATCATTCCATGACGAGCCACGTGAGCAGTGCATGATAGCCACGTGATGTGTGCATGATGAGTTACGTGAGCAGAGTATGATCAGCCACGTGATCAGTGCATGAGTGCCACGTGATCAGTGCATGATATGTCACGTGACAGGTGTGTGATCAGCCACGTGAACAGTGCATGTTCAGCCACGTGATCAGTGCATGATAGCCACGTGATCAGTGCATGATCAGTTACGTGAGCAGTGTATGATCAGCCACGTGATCAGTGCATGGTCAGACACGTGAACAGTGTATGATCAGCCACGTGATCAGTGCATGATATCCAAGTGATCAGTGCATGATCAATCACGTGATCAGTGTATGATCAGCCACGTGAACAGTGCATGCTCAGTCACGTGATCAGGGCCTGCTGAGCTGCGTGATTACTGTCTGCTCATCTGCTTGACAATTGCCAGCTGAGCTGCACGATTCCTGCCTGTCATCTGCTTGACAATTGCCAGCTGTGCTGCGTAATTCCTGCCTGCTCAGCTGCTTGATTATTGCCAGCTGAGCAGCATGATTCCTCACACCTGAGTTCCATGATTATTGCCTGCTGACTGTTTGATTCGTGCCTACTCAGCTCTTTGTTTATTGCCTCCAGAGGCACATGATCAGTGTATGATAGCAAACATGATCAGCGCATGATCAGTCACATGATCAGCGCCATTAAGTCACGTGATCACTACATGATAGTCATGTGATCAGTCCATGCTCAGTCACGGTATCAGTGCATGATCAGCCACGTGATCAGTGCATGATCAGTCACGTGATCAGTGCATGATACCACGTGATCAGTGCATGATCAGTCACGTGATCAGTGCATGATAGCCACGTGATCAGTGCATGATCAGTCACGTGATCAGTGCATGATCAGTCACGTGATCAGTGCATGATCAGCCACGTGATCAGTGCATGATCAGTCACGTGATCAGTGCATGTCAGCCACGTGATCAGTGCATGATCAGCCACGTGATCAGTGCATGATAGCCACGTGATCAGTGCATGATCAGTCACGTGATCATGTGTGATCAGCCACGTGATCAGTGCATGATAGCCACGTGATCAGTGCATGATAGCCACGTGATCAGTGCATGATCAGTCACGTGATCAGTGCATGATCAGTCACGTGATCAGTGCATGATCAGTCACGTGATCAGTGCATGATCAGCCACGTGATCAGTGCATGATAGCCACGTGATCAGTGCATGATCAGTCACGTGATCAGTGCATGATCAGTCACGTGATCAGTGCATGATCAGCCACGTGATCAGTGCATGATCAGCCACGTGATCAGTGCATGATCAGTCACGTGATCAGTGCATGATCAGCCACGTGATCAGTGCATGATCAGTTACGTGATCAGTGCATGATCAGTCACGTGACCAGTACATGATAGCTACGTGATCAGTGCATGATCAGCCACGTGATCAGTGCATGATAGCCACGTGATCAGTGCATGATCAGCCACGTGATCAGTGCATGATCAGTCACGTGATCAGTGCATGATCAGCCACGTGATCAGTGCATGATCAGTCATGTAGTCAGTGCATGATAGCCCGTGATCAGTGCATGATCAGTCACGTGATCAGTGTATGATCAGCCACGTGATCAGTGCATGATAGCCACGTGATCAGTGCATGATCAGTCACGTGATCAGTGTATGATCAGCCACGTGAACAGTGCATGCTCAGTCACGTGATCAGGGCCTGCTGAGCTGCGTGATTACTGTCTGCTCATCTGCTTGACAATTGCCAGCTGAGCTGCACGATTCCTGCCTGTCATCTGCTTGACAATTGCCAGCTGTGCTGCGTAATTCCTGCCTGCTCAGCTGCTTGATTATTGCCAGCTGAGCAGCATGATTTCTCACAGCTGAGTTCCATGATTATTGCCTGCTGACTGATTCCTGCCTACTCAGCTCTTTGTTCATTGCCTCCAGAGGCACATGATCAGTGTATGATACCAAACATGATCAGTGCATGATCAGTCACATGATCAGTGCATGATAAGCCACGTGATCAGTGCATGATCAGTCATGTGATCAGTGCATGATCAGTCATGTGATCAGTGCATGGTAGCCACGTGATCAGTGCATGATCAGCCACGTGATCAGTGCATGATGCCACGTGATCAGTGCATGATCAGTCACGTGATCAGTGCATGATCAGCCACGTGATCAGTGCATGATCAGCCACGTGATCAGTGCATGATAGCCACGTGATCAGTGCATGATCAGTCACGTGATCAGTGTATGATCAGCCACGTGATCAGTGCATGGTCAGACACGTGATCAGTGCATGATCAGCCACGTGATCAGTGCATGATAGCCACGTGATCAGTGCATGATCAGTCACGTGATCAGTGCATGATCAGTCACGTGATCAGTGCATGATCAGCCACGTGATCAGTGCATGATCAGTCACGTGATCAGTGCATGATAGCCACGTGATCAGTGCATGATCAGCCACGTGATCAGTGCATGATAGCCACGTGATCAGTGCATGATAGCCACGTGATCAGTGCATGATCAGCCACGTGATCAGTGCATGACAGTCACGTGATCAGTATGATCAGCCACGTGATCAGTGCATGATAGCCACGTGATCAGTGCATGATCAGTCACGTGATCAGTGCATGATCAGCCACGTGATCAGTGCATGATCAGTCACGTGATCAGTATGATCAGCCACGTGATCAGTGCATGATAGCCACGTGATCAGTGCATGATCAGTCACGTGATCAGTGCATGATCAGCACGTGATCAGTGCATGATCAGCCACGTGATCAGTGCATGATCAATTACGTGATCAGTGCATGATCAGTCACGTGACCAGTGCATGGTAGCTACGTGATCATTGCATGATCAGCCACGTGATCAGTGCATGATAGCCACGTGATCAGTGCATGATCAGCCACGTGATCAGTGCATGATCATCACGTGATCAGTGCATGATCAGTCACGTGATCAGTGCATGATCAGTCACGTGATAGTGTGTGATCAGCCACGTGATCAGTGCATGATATCAGTGCATGATAGCCACGTGATCAGTGCATGATAGCCACGTGATCAGTGCATGATCAGTCACGTGATCAGTGTGTGATCAGCCACGTGATCAGTGCATGATATCCACGTGATCAGTGCATGATAGCCACGTGATCAGTGCATGATCAGTCACGTGATCAGTGCATGATCAGTCACGTGATAGTGTGTGATCAGCCACGTGATCAGTGCATGATCAGCCACGTGATCAGTGCATGATCAATTACGTGATCAGTGCATGATCAGTCACGTGACCAGTACATGGTTGCTACGTGATCGTTGCATGATCAGCCACGTGAGCAGTGCATGATAGCCACGTGATCAGTGCATGATCAGTCACGTGATCAGTGCATGATCAGTCACGTGATCAGTGCATGATCATTTACGTGATCAGTGCATGATCAGTCACGTGACCAGTATATGGTAGCTACGTGATCATTGCATGACAGCCACGTGATCAGTGCATGATAGCCACGTGATCAGTGCATGATCAGTCACGTGATCAGTGTATGATCAGCCACGTGATCAGTGCATGAGTGCCACGTGATCAGTGCATGATCAGTCACGTGATCAGTGCATGATCAGTCACGTGATCAGTGCATGATCAGCCACGTGATCAGTGCATGATCAGCCACGTGATCAGTGCATGATCAGTTACGTGATCAGTGCATGATCAGTCACGTGATCAGTGCATGGCAGCTACGTGATCAGTGCATGATCAGCCACGTGATCAGTGCATGATAGCCACGTGATCAGTGCATGATCAGTCACGTGATCAGTGTATGATCATCCACGTGATCAGTGCATGATCAGTCACGTGATCAGTGCATGATCAGACGTGATCAGTGCATGATCAGTCACGTGATCAGTGCATGATCAGCCACGTGATCAGTGCATGATAGCCACGTGATCAGTGCATGATAGCCAGTGATCAGTGCATGATCAGTCACGTGATCAGTGCATGATCAGCCACGTGATCAGTGCATGATAGCCACGTGATCAGTGCATGATCAGTCACGTGATCAGTGCATGATCAGTCACGTGATCAGTGCATGATCAGTCACGTGATCAGTGCATGATCAATTACGTGATCAGTGCATGATCAGTCACGTGATCAGTGCATGTAGCTACGTGATCAGTGCATGATCAGCCACGTGATCAGTGCATGATAGCCACGTGATCAGTGCATGATCAGCCACGTGATCAGTGCATGATACCACGTGATCAGTGCATGATCAGTCACGTGATCAGTGCATGATCAGGCACGTGATCAGTGCATGATAGCCACGTGATCAGTGCATGATAGCCACGTGATCAGTGCATGATCAGTCACGTGATCAGTGCATGATCAGTCACGTGATCAGTGCATGATCAGCCACGTGATCAGTGCATGATAGCCACGTGATCAGTGCATGATCAGTCACGTGATCAGTGCATGATCAGTCACGTGATCAGTGCATGATCAGCCACGTGATCAGTGCATGATAGCCACGTGATCAGTGCATGATCAGTCACGTGATCAGTGCATGATCAGTCACGTGATCAGTGCATGATCAGCCACGTGATCAGTGCATGATCAATTACGTGATCAGTGCATGATCAGTCACGTGATCAGTGCATGGTTGCTACGTGATCAGTGCATGATCAGCCACGTGATCAGTGCATGATAGCCACGTGATCAGTGCATGATCAGTCACGTGATCAGTGCATGATCAGTCACGTGATCAGTGCATGATAGCTACGTGATCAGTGCATGATCAGCCACGTGATCAGTGCATGATAGCCACGTGATCAGTGCATGATCAGTCACGTGATCAGTGCATGATCAGCCACGTGACAGTGCATGATAGCTACGTGATCAGTGCATGATCAGCCGTGATCAGTGCATGATAGCCACGTGATCAGTGCATGATCAGTCACGTGATCAGTGCATGATCAGCCACGTGATCAGTGCATGATCAGTCACGTGATCAGTGCATGATCAGCCACGTGATCAGTGCATGATCAGTCACGTGATCAGTGCATGATCAGTCACGTGATCAGTGCATGATAGCCACGTGATCAGTGCATGATCAGCCACGTGATCAGTGCATGATCAATTACGTGATCAGTGCATGATCAGTCACGTGATCAGTGCATGATAGCTACGTGATCAGTGCATGATCAGCCACGTGATCAGTGCATGATAGCCACGTGATCAGTGCATGATCAGTCACGTGATCAGTGCATGATCAGTCACGTGATCAGTGCATGATCAGTCACGTGATCAGTGCATGATCAATCACGTGATCAGTGCATGATCAGTCACGTGATCAGTGCATGGCAGCCACGTGATCAGTGCATGATCAGCCACGTGATCAGTGCATGATAGCCACGTGATCAGTGCATGATCAGTCACGTGATCAGTGCATGATCATCCACGTGATCAGTGCATGATCAGTCACGTGATCAGTGCATGATCAGACGTGATCAGTGCATGATCAGTCACGTGATCAGTGCATGATCAGCCACGTGATCAGTGCATGATAGCCACGTGATCAGTGCATGATAGCCACGTGATCAGTGCATGATCAGTCACGTGATCAGTGCATGATCAGCCACGTGATCAGTGCATGATAGCCACGTGATCAGTGCATGATCAGTCACGTGATCAGTGCATGATCAGTCACGTGATCAGTGCATGATCAGTCACGTGATCAGTGCATGATCAGCCACGTGATCAGTGCATGATCAGTCACGTGATCAGTGCATGATAGCACGTGATCAGTGCATGATCAGTCCCGTGATCAGTGCATGATCAGCCACGTGATCAGTGCATGATAGCCACGTGATCAGTGCATGATCAGTCACGTGATCAGTGCATGATCAGCCACGTGATCAGTGCATGATCAGCCACGTGATCAGTGCATGATCAGCCACGTGATCAGTGCATGATCAATCACATGATCAGTGCATGATCAGTCACGTGATCAGTGTATGATCAGCCACGTGAACAGTGCATGCTCAGTCACGTGATCAGGGCCTGCTGAGCTGCGTGATTACTGTCTGCTCATCTGCTTGACAATTGCCAGCTGAGCTGCACGATTCCTGCCTGTCATCTGCTTGACAATTGCCAGCTGTGCTGCGTAATTCCTGCCTGCTCAGCTGCTTGATTATTGCCAGCTGAGCAGCATGATTTCTCACAGCTGAGTTCCATGATTATTGCCTGCTGACTGATTCGTGCCTACTCAGCTCTTTGTTCATTGCCTCCAGAGGCACATGATCAGTGTATGATACCAAACATGATCAGCACATGATCAGTCACATGATCAGTGCATGATAGCCACGTGATCAGTGCATGATCAGTACGTGATCAGTGCATGATCAGTCATGTGATCAGTGCATGGTAGCTGCGTGATCAGTGCATGATCAGCCACGTGATCAGTGCATGATAGCCACGTGATCAGTGCATGATCAGCCACGTGATCAGTGCATGATCAGTCACGTGATCAGTGCATGATCAGCCACGTGATCAGTGCATGATCAGTCACGTGATCAGTACATGGTAGCTACGTGATCAGTGCATGATCAGCCACGTGATCAGTGCATGATAGCCACGTGATCAGTGCATGATCAGTCACGTGATCAGTGCATGATCAGTCACGTGATCAGTGCATGATCAGCCACGTGATCAGTGCATGATCAGGCACGTGATCAGTGCATGATCAGCCACGTGATCAGTGCATGATAGCCACGTGATCAGTGCATGATCAGTCACGTGATCAGTGCATGATCAGTCACGTGATCAGTGCATGATCAGCACGTGATCAGTGCATGTCAGTCATGTAGTCAGTGCATGATAGCCCGTGATCAGTGCATGATCAGTCCCGTGATCAGTGCATGATCAGCCACGTGATCAGTGCATGATAGCCACGTGATCAGTGCATGATCAGTCACGTGATCAGTGCATGATCAGCCACGTGATCAGTGCATGATAGCCACGTGATCAGTGCATGATCAGTCACGTGATCAGTGTATGATCAGCCACGTGAACAGTGCATGCTCAGTCACGTGATCAGGGCCTGCTGAGCTGCGTGATTACTGTCTGCTCATCTGCTTGACAATTGCCAGCTGAGCTGCACGATTCCTGCCTGTCATCTGCTTGACAATTGCCAGCTGTGCTGCATAATTCCTGCCTGCTCATCTGCTTGATTATTGCCAGCTGAGCAGCATGATTTCTCAGAGCTGAGTTCCATGATTATTGCCTGACTGATTCGTGCCTACTCAGCTCTTTGTTCATTGCCTCCAGAGGCACATGATCAGTGTATGATACCAAACATGATCAGCACATGATCAGTCACATGATCATGCATGATAAGCCACGTGATCAGTGCATGATCAGTCACGTGATCAGTGCATGATCAGTCATGTGATCAGTGCATGTAGCTGCGTGATCAGTGCATGATCAGCCACGTGATCAGTGCATGATAGCCACGTGATCAGTGCATGATCAGTCACGTGATCAGTGCATGATCAGTCACGTGATCAGTGCATGATCAGCCACGTGATCAGTGCATGATCAGTCACGTGATCAGTGCATGATCAGTCACGTGATCAGTGCATGATCAGTCACGTGACCAGTACATGGTAGCTACGTGATCATTGCATGATCAGTCACGTGATCAGTGCATGATAGCCACGTGATCAGTGCATGATCAGTCACGTGATCAGTGCATGATCAGCCACGTGATCAGTGCATGGTAGCTACGTGATCAGTGCATGATCAGCCACGTGATCAGTGCATGATAGCCACGTGATCAGTGCATGATCAGTCACGTGATCAGTGCATGATCAGCCACGTGATCAGTGCATGATGCCACGTGATCAGTGCATGATCAGTCACGTGATCAGTGCATGATCAGTCACGTGATCAGTGCATGATCAGCCACGTGATCAGTGCATGATCAGTCACGTGATCAGTGCATGATCAGTTACGTGATCAGTGCATGATCAGTCACGTGATCAGTGCATGGCAGCTACGTGATCAGTGCATGATCAGCCACGTGATCAGTGCATGATAGCCACGTGATCAGTGCATGATCAGTCACGTGATCAGTGCATGATCAGCCACGTGATCAGTGCATGATCAGTCACGTGATCAGTGCATGATCAGACGTGATCAGTGCATGATCAGTCACGTGATCAGTGCATGATCAGCCACGTGATCAGTGCATGATAGCCACGTGATCAGTGCATGATAGCCAGTGATCAGTGCATGATCAGTCACGTGATCAGTGCATGATCAGCCACGTGATCAGTGCATGATAGCCACGTGATCAGTGCATGATCAGTCACGTGATCAGTGCATGATCAGTCACGTGATCAGTGCATGATCAGTCACGTGATCAGTGCATGATCAGCCACGTGATCAGTGCATGATCAGTCACGTGATCAGTGCATGATAGCACGTGATCAGTGCATGATCAGTCCCGTGATCAGTGCATGATCAGCCACGTGATCAGTGCATGATAGCCACGTGATCAGTGCATGATCAGTCACGTGATCAGTGCATGATCAGCCACGTGATCAGTGCATGATCAGCCACGTGATCAGTGCATGACAGCCACGTGATCAGTGCATGATCAGTCACATGATCAGTGCATGATCAGTCACGTGATCAGTGTATGATCAGCCACGTGAACAGTGCATGCTCAGTCACGTGATCAGGGCCTGCTGAGCTGCGTGATTACTGTCTGCTCATCTGCTTGACAATTGCCAGCTGAGCTGCACGATTCCTGCCTGTCATCTGCTTGACAATTGCCACCTGTGCTGCGTAATTCCTGCCTGCTCAGCTGCTTGATTATTGCCAGCTGAGCAGCATGATTTCTCAGAGCTGAGTTCCATGATTATTGCCTGCTGACTGATTCCTGCCTACTCAGCTCTTTGTTCATTGCCTCCAGAGGCACATGATCAGTGTATGATACCAAACATGATCAGCACATGATCAGTCACATGATCAGTGCATGATAGCCACGTGATCAGTGCATGATCAGTACGTGATCAGTGCATGATCAGTCATGTGATCAGTGCATGGTAGCTGCGTGATCAGTGCATGATCAGCCACGTGATCAGTGCATGATAGCCACGTGATCAGTGCATGATCAGCCACGTGATCAGTGCATGATCAGTCACGTGATCAGTGCATGATCAGCCACGTGATCAGTGCATGATCAGTCACGTGATCAGTGCATGGTAGCTACGTGATCAGTGCATGATCAGCCACGTGATCAGTGCATGATAGCCACGTGATCAGTGCATGATCAGTCACGTGATCAGTGCATGATCAGTCACGTGATCAGTGCATGATCAGCCACGTGATCAGTGCATGATCAGTCACGTGATCAGTGCATGATCAGCCACGTGATCAGTGCATGATAGCCACGTGATCAGTGCATGATCAGTCACGTGATCAGTGCATGATCAGTCACGTGATCAGTGCATGATCAGCACGTGATCAGTGCATGTCAGTCATGTGTCAGTGCATGATAGCCCGTGATCAGTGCATGATCAGCCCGTGATCAGTGCATGATCAGCCACGTGATCAGTGCATGATAGCCACGTGATCAGTGCATGATCAGTCACGTGATCAGTGCATGATCAGCCACGTGATCAGTGCATGATAGCCACGTGATCAGTGCATGATCAGTCACGTGATCAGTGTATGATCAGCCACGTGAACAGTGCATGCTCAGTCACGTGATCAGGGCCTGCTGAGCTGCGTGATTACTGTCTGCTCATCTGCTTGACAATTGCCAGCTGAGCTGCACGATTCCTGCCTGTCATCTGCTTGACAATTGCCAGCTGTGCTGCATAATTCCTGCCTGCTCATCTGCTTGATTATTGCCAGCTGAGCAGCATGATTTCTCAGAGCTGAGTTCCATGATTATTGCCTGACTGATTCGTGCCTACTCAGCTCTTTGTTCATTGCCTCCAGAGGCACATGATCAGTGTATGATACCAAACATGATCAGCACATGATCAGTCACATGATCATGCATGATAAGCCACGTGATCAGTGCATGATCAGTCACGTGATCAGTGCATGATCAGTCACGTGATCAGTGCATGTAGCTGCGTGATCAGTGCATGATCAGCCACGTGATCAGTGCATGATAGCCACGTGATCAGTGCATGATCAGCCACGTGATCAGTGCATGATCAGTCACGTGATCAGTGCATGATCAGCCACGTGATCAGTGCATGATCAGTCACGTGATCAGTGCATGATCAGTCACGTGATCAGTGCATGATCAGTCACGTGACCAGTGCATGGTAGCTACGTGATCATTGCATGATCAGCCACGTGATCAGTGCATGATAGCCACGTGATCAGTGCATGATCAGTCACGTGATCAGTGCATGATCAGCCACGTGATCAGTGCATGATCAATCACGTGATCAGTGCATGATCAGTCACGTGATCAGTGCATGATAGCTACGTGATCAGTGCATGATCAGCCACGTGATCAGTGCATGATAGCACGTGATCAGTGCATGATCAGTCACGTGATCAGTGCATGATCAGTCACGTGATCAGTGCATGATCAGTCACGTGATCAGTGCATGATCAGTTACGTGATCAGTGCATGATCAGTCACGTGATCAGTGCATGATAGCTACGTGATCATTGCATGATCAGCCACGTGATCAGTGCATGATAGCCACGTGATCAGTGCATGATCAGCCACGTGATCAGTGCATGATCAGTCACGTGATCAGTGCATGATCAGTCACGTGATCAGTGCATGATCAGCCACGTGATCAGTGCATGATCAGTCATGTGTCAGTGCATGATAGCCCGTGATCAGTGCATGATCAGTCCCGTGATCAGTGCATGATCAGCCACGTGATCAGTGCATGATAGCCACGTGATCAGTGCATGATCAGTCACGTGATCAGTGCATGATCAGTCACGTGATCAGTGTGTGATCAGCCACGTGAACAGTGCATGCTCAGTCACGTGATCAGGGCCTGCTGAGCTGCGTGATTACTGTCTGCTCATCTGCTTGACAATTGCCAGCTGAGCTGCACGATTCCTGCCTGTCATCTGCTTGACAATTGCCAGCTGTGCTGCGTAATTCCTGCCTGCTCAGCTGCTTGATTATTGCCAGCTGAGCAGCATGATTCCTCAGAGCTGAGTTCCATGATTATTGCCTGCTGACTGATTCGTGCCTACTCAGCTCTTTGTTCATTGCCTCCAGAGGCACATGATCAGTGTATGACACCAACATGATCAGCACATGATCAGTCACGTGATCAGTGCATGATCAGTCCCGTGATCAGTGCATGATCAGTCACGTGATCAGTGCATGATCAGTCACGTGATCAGTGCATGATCAGTCACGTGATCAGTGCATGATCAGTCACGTGATCAGTGCATGATCAGTCACGTGATCAGTGCATGATCAGTCACGTGATCAGTGCATGATCAGTCACGTGATCAGTGCATGATAGCTACGTGATCAGTGCATGATCAGCCACGTGATCAGTGCATGATAGCCACGTGATCAGTGCATGATCAGTCACGTGATCAGTGCATGATCAGTCACGTGATCAGTGCATGATCAGTCACGTGATCAGTGCATGATCAGCCACGTGATCAGTGCATGATAGCCACGTGATCAGTGCATGATAGCCACGTGATCAGTGCATGATCAGTCACGTGATCAGTGCATGATCAGTCACGTGATCAGTGTGTGATCAGCCACGTGATCAGTGCATGATCAGCCACGTGATCAGTGCATGATCAATCACGTGATCAGTGCATGATCAGTCACGTGATCAGTGCATGATAGTCACGTGATCAGTGCATGATCAGCCACGTGATCAGTGCATGATAGCCACGTGATCAGTGCATGATCAGCCACGTGATCAGTGCATGATCAGTCACGTGATCAGTGCATGATCAGCCACGTGATCAGTGCATGATCAGCCACGTGATCAGTGCATGATCAGTCATGTTCAGTGCATGATAGCCACGTGATCAGTGCATGATCAGCCACGTGATCAGTGCATGATAGCCACGTGATCAGTGCATGATCAGTCACGTGATCAGTGCATGATAGCTACGTGATCATTGCATGACAGCCACGTGATCAGTGCATGATAGCCACGTGATCAGTGCATGATCAGTCACGTGATCAGTGCATGATCAGCCACGTGATCAGTGCATGATGCCACGTGATCAGTGCATGATCAGTCACGTGATCAGTGCATGATCAGCCACGTGATCAGTGCATGATCAGCCACGTGATCAGTGCATGATAGCCACGTGATCAGTGCATGATAGCCACGTGATCAGTGCATGATCAGTCACGTGATCAGTGCATGATCAGCCACGTGATCAGTGCATGATAGCCACGTGATCAGTGCATGATAGCCACGTGATCAGTGCATGATCAGCCACGTGATCAGTGCATGATCAGTCACGTGATCAGTGTGATCAGCCACGTGATCAGTGCATGATAGCCACGTGATCAGTGCATGATCAGCCACGTGATCAGTGCATGATCAGTCACGTGACCAGTACATGGTAGCTACGTGATCAGTGCATGATCAGCCACGTGATCAGTGCATGATAGCCACGTGATCAGTGCATGATCAGTCACGTGATCAGTGCATGATCAGTCACGTGATCAGTGCATGATCAGCCACGTGATCAGTGCATGATCAGTCACGTGACCAGTATATGGTAGCTTCATGATCAGTGCATGACAGCCACGTGATCAGTGCATGATAGCCACGTGATCAGTGCATGATCAGTCACGTGATCAGTGCATGATCAGCCACGTGATCAGTGCATGAGTGCCACGTGATCAGTGCATGATCAGTCACGTGACAGTGCATGATCAGCCACGTGATCAGTGCATGATCAGCCACGTGATCAGTGCATGATCAGCCACGTGATCAGTGCATGATCATTTACGTGATCAGTGCATGATCAGTCACGTGACCAGTATATGGTAGCTACGTGATCATTCCATGACAGCCACGTGATCAGTGCATGATAGCCACGTGATGTGTGCATGATCAGTTACGTGAGCAGTGTATGATCAGCCACGTGATCAGTGCATGAGTGCCACGTGATCAGTGCATGATATGTCACGTGACAGTGTGTGATCAGCCACGTGAACAGTGCATGATCAGCCACGTGATCAGTGCATGATAGCCACGTGATCAGTGCATGATCAGTACGTGATCAGTGCATGATCAGCCACGTGATCAGTGCATGATCAGACACGTGATCAGTGTATGATCAGCCACGTGAACAGTGCATGCTCAGTCACGTGATCAGGGCCTGCTGAGCTGCGTGATTACTGTCTGCTCATCTGCTTGACAATTGCCAGCTGAGCTGCACGATTCCTGCCTGTCATCTGCTTGACAATTGCCAGCTGTGCTGCGTAATTCCTGCCTGCTCAGCTGCTTGATTATTGCCAGCTGAGCAGCATGATTCCTCACAGCTGAGTTCCATGATTATTGCCTGCTGACTGTTTGATTCGTGCCTACTCAGCTCTTTGTTTATTGCCTCCAGAGGCACATGATCAGTGTATGATAGCAAACATGATCAGCGCATGATCAGTCACATGATCAGCGCCATTAAGTCACGTGATCACTACATGATAGTCATGTGATCAGTCCATGCTCAGTCACGGTATCAGTGCATGATCAGCCACGTGATCAGTGCATGATCTGTCACATGATTAGTGTATGATCATCCACGTGATCAGTGCATGGGCAGTCATGTGATCAGTGCATGATATAGACGTGATCAGTGCATGATCAGTCTCGTGATCAGTGCATGATAGCCACGTGATCAGTGCATGATCAGTCACCTGATGGGTGTATGATCATTCACGTGACCTGTACATGGTAGCTACATGATCATTGCATGATCAGCCACGTGAGTAGTGCATGATAGCCACGTGATCAGTGCATGATCAGTCACGTGATCAGTGCATGATCAGTCATGTGACCAGTACATGGTAGCTGCGTGATCATGCATGATCAGCCACGTGAGCAGTGCATGATAGCCACGTGATCAGTGCATGATCAGACACGTGATCAGTGCATGATCAGTCACGTGATCAGTGCATGATCAGCCACGTGATCAGTGCATGATCAGTCACGTGATCAGTGCATGATCAGCCACGTGATCAGTGCATGATCAGCCACGTGATCAGTGCATGATCAGTTACGTGATCAGTGCATGATCAGTCACGTGATCAGTGCATGATAGCCACGTGATCAGTGCATGATCAGCCACGTGATCAGTGCATGATAGCCACGTGATCAGTGCATGATCAGCCACGTGATCAGTGCATGATCAGTCACGTGATCAGTGCATGATCAGCCACGTGATCAGTGCATGATAGCCACGTGATCAGTGCATGACAGTTACGTGATCAGTGCATGATCAGTCACGTGATCAGTGCATGATAGCCACGTGATCAGTGCATGATCAGTCACGTGATCAGTGTATGATCAGCCACGTGAACAGTGCATGCTCAGTCACGTGATCAGGGCCTGCTGAGCTGCGTGATTACTGTCTGCTCATCTGCTTGACAATTGCCAGCTGAGCTGCACGATTCCTGCCTGTCATCTGCTTGACAATTGCCAGCTGTGCTGCATAATTCCTGCCTGCTCAGCTGCTTGATTATTGCCAGCTGAGCAGCATGATTTCTCACAGCTGAGTTCCATGATTATTGCCTGACTGATTCGTGCCTACTCAGCTCTTTGTTCATTGCCTCCAGAGGCACATGATCAGTGTATGACACGAAACATGATCAGCACATGATCAGTCACATGATCAATGCATGATAAGCCACGTGATCAGTGCATGATCAATCACGTGATCAGTGCATGATCAGTCATGTGATCAGTGCATGGTAGCTGCGTGATCAGTGCATGATCAGCCACGTGATCAGTGCATGATCAGTCACGTGATCAGTGCATGATCAGCCACGTGATCAGTGCATGATCAGTCACGTGATCAGTGCATGATAGCTACGTGATCAGTGCATGATCAGCCACGTGATCAGTGCATGATAGCCACGTGATCAGTGCATGATCAGCCACGTGATCAGTGCATGATAGCCACGTGATCAGTGCATGATCAGTCACGTGATACGTGTGTGATCAGCCACGTGATCAGTGCATGATATCCACGTGATCAGTGCATGATAGCCACGTGATCAGTGCATGATTAGTCACGTGATCAGTGCATGATCAGTCACGTGATACGTGTGTGATCAGCCACGTGATCAGTGCATGATGAGCCACGTGATCAGTGCATGATCAATTACGTGATCAGTGCATGATCAGTCACGTGACCAGTACATGGTTGCTACGTGATCATTGCATGATCAGCCACGTGATCAGTGCATGATAGCCACGTGATCAGTGCATGATCAGTCACGTGATCAGTGCATGATCAGTCACGTGATCAGTGCATGATCATTTACGTGATCAGTGCATGATCAGTCACGTGACCAGTATATGGTAGCTTCGTGATCATTCCATGACAGCCACGTGAGCAGTGCATGATAGCCACGTGATGTGTGCATGATCAGTCACGTGATCAGAGTATGATCAGCCACGTGATCAGTGCATGAGTGCCACGTGATCAGTGCATGATATGTCACGTGACAGTGTGTGATCAGCCACGTGATCAGTGCATGATCAGCCACGTGATCAGTGCATGATAGCCACGTGATCAGTGCATGATCAGTTACGTGAGCAGTGTATGATCAGCCACGTGATCAGTGCATGGTCAGACACGTGATCAGTGTATGATCAGCCACGTGATCAGTGCATGATATCCACGTGATCAGTGCATGATCAGTCACGTGATCAGTGTATGATCAGCCACGTGAACAGTGCATGCTCAGTCACGTGATCAGGGCCTGCTGAGCTGCGTGATTACTGTCTGCTCATCTGCTTGACAATTGCCAGCTGAGCTGCACGATTCCTGCCTGTCATCTGCTTGACAATTGTCAGCTGTGCTGTGTAATTCCTGCCTGCTCAGCTGCTTGATTATTGCCAGCTGAGCAGCATGATTCACGTGAACAGTGCATGCTCAGTCACGTGATCAGGGCCTGCTGAGCTGCGTGATTACTGTCTGCTCATCTGCTTGACAATTGCCAGCTGAGCTGCACGATTCCTGCCTGTCATCTGCTTGACAATTGCCAGCTGTGCTGCGTAATTCCTGCCTGCTCAGCTGCTTGATTATTGCCAGCTGAGCAGCATGATTCCTCACAGCTGAGTTCCATGATTAGTGCCTGCTGAGTGTTTGATTCGTGCCTACTCAGCTCTTTGTTTATTGCCTCCAGAGGCACATGATCAGTGTATGATAGCAAACATGATCAGTGCATGATCAGTCACATGATCAGTGCCATTAAGTCACGTGATCACTACATGATAGTCATGTGATCAGTCCATGATCAGTCACGGTATCAGTGCATGATCAGCCACGTGATCAGTGCATGATCAGCCACGTGATCAGTGCATGATAGCCATGTGATCAGTGCATGATCAGTCACGTGATCAGTGCATGACAGCCACGTGATCAGTGCATGATCAGTCACGTGATCAGTGCATGATCAGTCACGTGACCAGTACATGGTAGCTACGTGATCATTGCATGATCAGCCACGTGATAGTGCATGATAGCCACGTGATCAGTGCATGATCAGTCACGTGATCAGTGCATGATCAGCCACGTGATCAGTGCATGATCAGGCACGTGATCAGTGCATGATCAGCCACGTGATCAGTGCATGATAGCCACGTGATCAGTGCATGATCAGTCACGTGATCAGTGCATGATCAGTCACGTGATCAGTGCATGATCAGCCACGTGATCAGTGCATGATCAGCCACGTGATCAGTGCATGATCAGTCACGTGATCAGTGCATGGTAGCCACGTGATCAGTGCATGATCAGCCACGTGATCAGTGCATGATAGCCACGTGATCAGTGCATGATCAGTCACGTGATCAGTGCATGATCAGTCACGTGATCAGTGCATGATCAGTCACTGATCAGTGCATGATCAGTTACGTGATCAGTGCATGATCAGTCACGTGATCAGTGCATGATAGCTACGTGATCAGTGCATGATCAGCCACGTGATCAGTGCATGATAGCCACGTGATCAGTGCATGATCAGTCACGTGATCAGTGTATGATCAGCCACGTGATCAGTGCATGATCAGTCACGTGATCAGTGCATGATATAGACGTGATCAGTGCATGATCAGTCACGTGATCAGTGCATGATCAGCCACGTGATCAGTGCATGATAGCCACGTGATCAGTGCATGATAGCCAGTGATCAGTGCATGATCAGTCACGTGATCAGTGCATGATCAGCCACGTGATCAGTGCATGATAGCCACTGATCAGTGCATGATCAGTCACGTGATCAGTGCATGATCAGTCACGTGATCAGTGCATGATCAGCCACGTGATCAGTGCATGATCAATTACGTGATCAGTGCATGATCAGTCACGTGATCAGTGCATGATCAGTCACGTGATCAGTGCATGATCAGTCACGTGATCAGTGCATGATCAGCCACGTGATCAGTGCATGATCAGCCACGTGATCAGTGCATGATCAGTCACGTGATCAGTGCATGATCAGCCACGTGATCAGTGCATGATCAGTCACGTGATCAGTGCATGATCAGCCACGTGATCAGTGCATGATATCAGTGCATGATAGCCACGTGATCAGTGCATGATAGCCACGTGATCAGTGCATGATCAGTCACGTGATCAGTGCATGATCAGCCACGTGATCAGTGCATGATAGCCACGTGATCAGTGCATGATAGCCACGTGATCAGTGCATGATAGTCACGTGATCAGTGCATGATCAGTCACGTGATCAGTGCATGATCAGCCACGTGATCAGTGCATGATCAGTCACGTGATCAGTGCATGATAGCCACGTGATCAGTGCATGATCAGCCACGTGATCAGTGCATGATAGCCACGTGATCAGTGCATGATAGCCACGTGATCAGTGCATGATAGCCACGTGATCAGTGCATGATCAGTCACGTGATCGTGTGTGATCAGCCACGTGATCAGTGCATGATAGCCACGTGATCAGTGCATGATCAGCCACGTGATCAGTGCATGATCAGTCACGTGATCAGTGCATGATCAGTCACGTGATCAGTGTGATCAGCCACGTGATCAGTGCATGATCAGCCACGTGATCAGTGCATGATCATTTACGTGATCAGTGCATGATCAGTCACGTGACCAGTATATGGTAGCTACGTGATCATTCCATGACGAGCCACGTGAGCAGTGCATGATAGCCACGTGATGTGTGCATGATCAGTCACGTGATCAGAGTATGATCAGCCACGTGATCAGTGCATGAGTGCCACGTGATCAGTGCATGATATGTCACGTGACAGGTGTGTGATCAGCCACGTGAACAGTGCATGTTCAGCCACGTGATCAGTGCATGATAGCCACGTGATCAGTGCATGATCAGTTACGTGAGCAGTGTATGATCAGCCACGTGATCAGTGCATGGTCAGACACGTGAACAGTGTATGATCAGCCACGTGATCAGTGCATGATATCCAGTGATCAGTGCATGATCATCACGTGATCAGTGTATGATCAGCCACGTGAACAGTGCATGCTCAGTCACGTGATCAGGGCCTGCTGAGCTGCGTGATTACTGTCTGCTCATCTGCTTGACAATTGCCAGCTGAGCTGCACGATTCCTGCCTGTCATCTGCTTGACAATTGCCAGCTGTGCTGCGTAATTCCTGCCTGCTCAGCTGCTTGATTATTGCCAGCTGAGCAGCATGATTCCTCACAGCTGAGTTCCATGATTATTGCCTGCTGACTGTTTGATTCGTGCCTACTCAGCTCTTTGTTTATTGCCTCCAGAGGCACATGATCAGTGTATGATAGCAAACATGATCAGTGCATGATCAGTCACATGATCAGCGCCATTAAGTCACGTGATCACTACATGATAGTCATGTGATCAGTCCATGCTCAGTCACGGTATCAGTGCATGATCAGCCACGTGATCAGTGCATGATCAGCCACGTGATCAGTGCATGATAGCTATGTGATCAGTCATGATCAGTCACGTGATCAGTGCATGATCAGGCACGTGATCAGTGCATGATCAGTCACCTGATGGGTGTATGATCAGTCACGTGACCAGTACATGGTAGCTACATGATCATTGCATGATCAGCCACGTGAGTAGTGCATGATAGCCACGTGATCAGTGCATGATCAGTCACGTGATCAGTGCATGATCAGTCATGTGATCAGTGCATGATCAGGCACGTGATCAGTGCATGATCAGCCACGTGATCAGTGCATGATAGCCACGTGATCAGTGCATGATCAGTCACGTGATCAGTGCATGATCAGTCACGTGATCAGTGCATGATCAGCCACGTGATCAGTGCATGATCAGCCACGTGATCAGTGCATGATCATTACGTGATCAGTGCATGATCAGTCACGTGATCAGTGCATGATAGCTACGTGATCAGTGCATGATCAGCCACGTGATCAGTGCATGATAGCCACGTGATCAGTGCATGATCAGTCACGTGATCAGTGCATGATCAGTCACGTGATCAGTGCATGATCAGTCACGTGATCAGTGCATGATCAGTCACGTGATCAGTGCATGATCAGCCACGTGATCAGTGCATGATAGTCACGTGATCAGTGCATGATCAGCCACGTGATCAGTGCATGATAGCCACGTGATCAGTGCATGATCAGCCACGTGATCAGTGCATGATCAGCCACGTGATCAGTGCATGATCAGCCACGTGATCAGTGCATGATCAGTCACGTGATCAGTGCATGATAGCCACGTGATCAGTGCATGATCAGCCACGTGATCAGTGCATGATAGCCACGTGATCAGTGCATGATCAGTCACGTGATCAGTGCATGATCAGTCACGTGATCAGTGCATGATCAGTCACGTGATCAGTGCATGATCAATTACGTGATCAGTGCATGATCAGTCACGTGATCAGTGCATGGTAGCTACGTGATCAGTGCATGATCAGCCACGTGATCAGTGCATGATAGCCACGTGATCAGTGCATGATCAGTCACGTGATCAGTGCATGATCATCCACGTGATCAGTGCATGATCAGTCACGTGATCAGTGCATGATATAGACGTGATCAGTGCATGATCAGTCACGTGATCAGTGCATGATCAGCCACGTGATCAGTGCATGATAGCCACGTGATCAGTGCATGATAGCCACGTGATCAGTGCATGATCAGTCACGTGATCAGTGCATGATCAGCCACGTGATCAGTGCATGATAGCCACGTGATCAGTGCATGATCAGTCACGTGATCAGTGCATGATCAGTCACGTGATCAGTGCATGATCAGCCACGTGATCAGTGCATGATCAGCCACGTGATCAGTGCATGATCAGTCACGTGATCAGTGCATGATCAGTCACGTGATCAGTGCATGATCAGTCACGTGATCAGTGCATGATCAGCCACGTGATCAGTGCATGATCAGTCACGTGATCAGTGCATGATCAGTCACGTGATCAGTGCATGATCAGCCACGTGATCAGTGCATGATCAGTCACGTGATCAGTGCATGATCAGCCACGTGATCAGTGCATGATATCAGTGCATGATCAGCCACGTGATCAGTGCATGATAGCCACGTGATCAGTGCATGATCAGTACGTGAGCAGTGTATGATCAGCCACGTGATCAGTGCATGGTCAGACACGTGAACAGTGTATGATCAGCCACGTGATCAGTGCATGATATCCAAGTGATCAGTGCATGATCAATCACGTGATCAGTGTATGATCAGCCACGTGAACAGTGCATGCTCAGTCACGTGATCAGGGCCTGCTGAGCTGCGTGATTACTGTCTGCTCATCTGCTTGACAATTGCCAGCTGAGCTGCACGATTCCTGCCTGTCATCTGCTTGACAATTGCCAGCTGTGCTGCGTAATTCCTGCCTGCTCAGCTGCTTGATTATTGCCAGCTGAGCAGCATGATTCCTCACAGCTGAGTTCCATGATTATTGCCTGCTGACTGTTTGATTCGTGCCTACTCAGCTCTTTGTTTATTGCCTCCAGAGGCACATGATCAGTGTATGATAGCAAACATGATCAGCGCATGATCAGTCACATGATCAGCGCCATTAAGTCACGTGATCACTACATGATAGTCATGTGATCAGTCCATGCTCAGTCACGGTATCAGTGCATGATCAGCCACGTGATCAGTGCATGATCTGTCACATGATTAGTGTATGATCATCCACGTGATCAGTGCATGGGCAGTCATGTGATCAGTGCATGATATAGACGTGATCAGTGCATGATCAGTCTCGTGATCAGTGCATGATAGCCACGTGATCAGTGCATGATCAGTCACCTGATGGGTGTATGATCATTCACGTGACCTGTACATGGTAGCTACATGATCATTGCATGATCAGCCACGTGAGTAGTGCATGATAGCCACGTGATCAGTGCATGATCAGTCACGTGATCAGTGCATGATCAGTCATGTGACCAGTACATGATAGCTGCGTGATCATGCATGATCAGCCACGTGAGCAGTGCATGATAGCCACGTGATCAGTGCATGATCAGACACGTGATCAGTGCATGATCAGTCACGTGATCAGTGCATGATCAGCCACGTGATCAGTGCATGATCAGTCACGTGATCAGTGCATGATCAGCCACGTGATCAGTGCATGATCAGCCACGTGATCAGTGCATGATCAGTTACGTGATCAGTGCATGATCAGTCACGTGATCAGTGCATGATAGCCACGTGATCAGTGCATGATCAGCCACGTGATCAGTGCATGATAGCCACGTGATCAGTGCATGATCAGCCACGTGATCAGTGCATGATCAGTCACGTGATCAGTGCATGATCAGCCACGTGATCAGTGCATGATAGCCACGTGATCAGTGCATGATCAGTTACGTGATCAGTGCATGATCAGTCACGTGATCAGTGCATGATAGCCACGTGATCAGTGCATGATCAGTCACGTGATCAGTGTGTGATCAGCCACGTGAACAGTGCATGCTCAGTCACGTGATCAGGGCCTGCTGAGCTGCGTGATTACTGTCTGCTCATCTGCTTGACAATTGCCAGCTGAGCTGCACGATTCCTGCCTGTCATCTGCTTGACAATTGCCAGCTGTGCTGCATAATTCCTGCCTGCTCATCTGCTTGATTATTGCCAGCTGAGCAGCATGATTTCTCACAGCTGAGTTCCATGATTATTGCCTACTGATTCCTGCCTACTCAGCTCTTTGTTCATTGCCTCCAGAGGCACATGATCAGTGTATGACAGAAACATGATCAGCACATGATCAGTCACATGATCAGTGCATGATAAGCCACGTGATCAGTGCATGATCAGTCACGTGATCAGTGCATGATCAGTCACGTGATCAGTGCATGGTAGCTGCGTGATCAGTGCATGATCAGCCACGTGATCAGTGCATGATCAGTCACGTGATCAGTGCATGATCAGCCACGTGATCAGTGCATGATCAGTCACGTGATCAGTGCATGATAGCCACGTGATCAGTGCATGATCAGCCACGTGATCAGTGCATGATCAGCCACGTGATCAGTGCATGATAGCCACGTGATCAGTGCATGATCAGCCACGTGATCAGTGCATGATAGCCACGTGATCAGTGCATGATCAGTCACGTGATCGTGTGTGATCAGCCACGTGATCAGTGCATGATAGCCACGTGATCAGTGCATGATAGCCACGTGATCAGTGCATGATCAGTCACGTGATCAGTGCATGATCAGTCACGTGATCAGTGTGATCAGCCACGTGATCAGTGCATGATCAGCCACGTGATCAGTGCATGATCAGCCACGTGATCAGTGCATGATCAGTCACGTGATCAGTGCATGATCAGTCACGTGATCAGTGCATGATCATTTACGTGATCAGTGCATGATCAGTCACGTGACCAGTATATGATAGCTTCGTGATCATTGCATGACAGCCACGTGATCAGTGCATGATAGCCACGTGATCAGTGCATGATCAGTCACGTGATCAGTGTATGATCAGCCACGTGATCAGTGCATGAGTGCCACGTGATCAGTGCATGATAGTCACGTGACAGTGTGTGATCAGCCACGTGATCAGTGCATGATCAGCCACGTGATCAGTGCATGATAGCCACGTGATCAGTGCATGATCAGTTACGTGATCAGTGCATGATCAGCCACGTGATCAGTGCATGATCAGACACGTGATCAGTGTATGATCAGCCACGTGATCAGTGCATGATATCCACGTGATCAGTGCATGATCAGTCACGTGATCAGTGTATGATCAGCCACGTGATCAGTGCATGATCAGTCACGTGATCAGTGCATGATGAGCTGCGTGATTACTGTCTGCTCATCTGCTTGACAATTGCCAGCTGAGCTGCACGATTCCTGCCTGTCATCTGCTTGACAATTGCCAGCTGTGCTGTGTAATTCCTGCCTGATCAGCTGCATGATTATTGCCAGCTGAGCAGCATGATTCACGTGAACAGTGCATGCTCAGTCACGTGATCAGGGCCTGCTGAGCTGCGTGATTACTGTCTGCTCATCTGCTTGACAATTGCCAGCTGAGCTGCACGATTCCTGCCTGTCATCTGCTTGACAATTGCCAGCTGTGCTGCGTAATTCCTGCCTGCTCAGCTGCTTGATTATTGCCAGCTGAGCAGCATGATTCCTCACAGCTGAGTTCCATGATTATTGCCTGCTGACTGTTTGATTCGTGCCTACTCAGCTCTTTGTTTATTGCCTCCAGAGGCACATGATCAGTGTATGATAGCAAACATGATCAGCGCATGATCAGTCACATGATCAGCGCCATTAAGTCACGTGATCACTACATGATAGTCATGTGATCAGTCCATGCTCAGTCACGGTATCAGTGCATGATCAGCCACGTGATCAGTGCATGATCAGCCACGTGATCAGTGCATGATAGCCATGTGATCAGTGCATGATCAGTCACGTGATCAGTGCATGATCAGGCACGTGATCAGTGCATGATCAGTCACCTGATGGGTGTATGATCAGTCACGTGACCAGTACATGGTAGCTACATGATCATTGCATGATCAGCCACGTGAGTAGTGCATGATAGCCACGTGATCAGTGCATGATCAGTCACGTGATCAGTGCATGATCAGTCATGTGATCAGTGCATGATCAGGCACGTGATCAGTGCATGATCAGCCACGTGATCAGTGCATGATAGCCACGTGATCAGTGCATGATCAGTCACGTGATCAGTGCATGATCAGTCACGTGATCAGTGCATGATCAGCCACGTGATCAGTGCATGATCAGCCACGTGATCAGTGCATGATCAGTCACGTGATCAGTGCATGATAGCCACGTGATCAGTGCATGATCAGCCACGTGATCAGTGCATGATAGCCACGTGATCAGTGCATGATCAGTCACGTGATCAGTGCATGATCAGTCACGTGATCAGTGCATGATCAGTCACTGATCAGTGCATGATCAATTACGTGATCAGTGCATGATCAGTCACGTGATCAGTGCATGATAGCTACGTGATCAGTGCATGATCAGCCACGTGATCAGTGCATGATAGCCACGTGATCAGTGCATGATCAGTCACGTGATCAGTGTATGATCATCCACGTGATCAGTGCATGATCAGTCACGTGATCAGTGCATGATATAGACGTGATCAGTGCATGATCAGTCACGTGATCAGTGCATGATCAGCCACGTGATCAGTGCATGATAGCCACGTGATCAGTGCATGATAGCCAGTGATCAGTGCATGATCAGTCACGTGATCAGTGCATGATCAGCCACGTGATCAGTGCATGATAGCCACTGATCAGTGCATGATCAGTCACGTGATCAGTGCATGATCAGTCACGTGATCAGTGCATGATCAGCCACGTGATCAGTGCATGATCAGTCACGTGATCAGTGCATGATCAGCCACGTGATCAGTGCATGGTAGCCACGTGATCAGTGCATGATCAGTCACGTGATCAGTGCATGATCAGTCACTGATCAGTGCATGATCAGTCACGTGATCAGTGCATGATCAGCCACGTGATCAGTGCATGATAGCCACGTGATCAGTGCATGATCAGTCACGTGATCAGTGCATGATCAGCCACGTGATCAGTGCATGATAGCCACGTGATCAGTGCATGATAGCCACGTGATCAGTGCATGATCAGTCACGTGATCAGTGCATGATCAGTCACGTGATCATGTGATCAGCCACGTGATCAGTGCATGATGATCCACGTGATCAGTGCATGATCAATCACGTGATCAGTGCATGATCAGTCACGTGATCAGTGCATGGTAGCTACGTGATCAGTGCATGATCAGCCACGTGATCAGTGCATGATAGCCACGTGATCAGTGCATGATCAGTCACGTGATCAGTGCATGATCAGCCACGTGATCAGTGCATGATAGCCACGTGATCAGTGCATGATCAGTCACGTGATCAGTGTGATCAGCCACGTGATCAGTGCATGATCAATTACGTGATCAGTGCATGATCAGTCACGTGACCAGTACATGGTAGCTACGTGATCATTGCATGATCAGCCACGTGAGCAGTGCATGATAGCCACGTGATCAGTGCATGATCAGTCACGTGATCAGTGCATGATCAGCCACGTGATCAGTGCATGATCAGCCACGTGATCAGTGCATGATCAGTCACGTGACCAGTGTATGATAGCCACGTGATCAGTGCATGACAGCCACGTGATCAGTGCATGATAGCCACGTGATCAGTGCATGATCAGTTACGTGAGCAGTGTATGATCAGCCACGTGATCAGTGCATGGTCAGACACGTGAACAGTGTATGATCAGCCACGTGATCAGTGCATGATATCCAAGTGATCAGTGCATGATCATCACGTGATCAGTGTATGATCAGCCACGTGAACAGTGCATGCTCAGTCACGTGATCAGGGCCTGCTGAGCTGCGTGATTACTGTCTGCTCATCTGCTTGACAATTGCCAGCTGAGCTGCACGATTCCTGCCTGTCATCTGCTTGACAATTGCCAGCTGTGCTGCGTAATTCCTGCCTGCTCAGCTGCTTGATTATTGCCAGCTGAGCAGCATGATTCCTCACAGCTGAGTTCCATGATTATTGCCTGCTGACTTTTGATTCGTGCCTACTCAGCTCTTTGTTTATTGCCTCCAGAGGCACATGATCAGTGTATGATAGCAAACATGATCAGCGCATGATCAGTCACATGATCAGCGCCATTAAGTCACGTGATCACTACATGATAGTCATGTGATCAGTCCATGCTCAGTCACGGTATCAGTGCATGATCAGCCACGTGATCAGTGCATGATCAGCCACGTGATCAGTGCATGATCTGTCACATGATTAGTGTATGATCATCCACGTGATCAGTGCATGGGCAGTCACGTGATCAGTGCATGATATAGCCGTGATCAGTGCATGATCAGTCACGTGATCAGTGCATGATAGCCACGTGATCAGTGCATGATCAGTCACCTGATGGGTGTATGATCATTCACGTGACCTGTACATGGTAGCTACATGATCATTGCATGATCAGCCACGTGAGTAGTGCATGATAGCCACGTGATCACTGCATGATCAGTCACGTGATCAGTGCATGATCAGTCATGTGACCAGTACATGGTAGCTGCGTGATCATGCATGATCAGCCACGTGAGCAGTGCATGATAGCCACGTGATCAGTGCATGATCAGTCACGTGATCAGTGCATGATCAGTCACGTGATCAGTGCATGATCAGCCACGTGATCAGTGCATGATCAGCCACGTGATCAGTGCATGATCAGTCACGTGATCAGTGCATGATCAGCCACGTGATCAGTGCATGATAGCCACGTGATCAGTGCATGATCAGTCACGTGATCAGTGCATGATCAGTCACGTGATCAGTGCATGATCAGCCACGTGATCAGTGCATGATCAGCCACGTGATCAGTGCATGATCAATTACGTGATCAGTGCATGATCAGTCACGTGACCAGTGCATGGTAGCTACGTGATCATTGCATGATCAGCCACGTGATCAGTGCATGATAGCCACGTGATCAGTGCATGATCAGCCACGTGATCAGTGCATGATCAGTCACGTGATCAGTGCATGATCAGTCACGTGATCAGTGCATGATCAGCCACGTGATCAGTGCATGTCAGTCACGTGTCAGTGCATGATAGCCCGTGATCAGTGCATGATCAGTCCCGTGATCAGTGTATGATCAGCCACGTGATCAGTGCATGATAGCCACGTGATCAGTGCATGATCAGTCACGTGATCAGTGCATGATCAGTCACGTGATCAGTGTATGTGATCAGCCACGTGAACAGTGCATGCTCAGTCACGTGATCAGGGCCTGCTGAGCTGCGTGATTACTGTCTGCTCATCTGCTTGACAATTGCCAGCTGAGCTGCACGATTCCTGCCTGTCATCTGCTTGACAATTGCCACCTGTGCTGCATAATTCCTGCCTGCTCAGCTGCTTGATTATTGCCAGCTGAGCAGCATGATTCCTCACAGCTGAGTTCCATGATTATTGCCTGCTGACTGATTCGTGCCTACTCAGCTCTTTGTTCATTGCCTCCAGAGGCACATGATCAGTGTATGACAGAAACATGATCAGCACATGATCAGTCACATGATCAGTGCATGATAAGCCACGTGATCAGTGCATGATCAGTCATGTGATCAGTGCATGATCAGTCACGTGATCAGTGCATGATAGCTGCGTGATCAGTGCATGATCAGCCACGTGATCAGTGCATGATAGCCACGTGATCAGTGCATGATCAGTCACGTGATCAGTGCATGATCAGTCACGTGATCAGTGCATGATCAGCCACGTGATCAGTGCATGATCAGTCACGTGATCAGTGCATGATCAGCCACGTGATCAGTGCATGATAGCCACGTGATCAGTGCATGATCAGTCACGTGATCAGTGCATGATCAGTCACGTGATCAGTGCATGATCAGCCACGTGATCAGTGCATGATCAGCCACGTGATCAGTGCATGATCAGTTACGTGATCAGTGCATGATCAGTCACGTGACCAGTGCATGGTAGCTACGTGATCATTGCATGATCAGCCACGTGATCAGTGCATGATAGCCACGTGATCAGTGCATGATCAGCCACGTGATCAGTGCATGATCAGTCACGTGATCAGTGCATGATCAGTCACGTGATCAGTGCATGATCAGCCACGTGATCAGTGCATGTCAGTCATGTGTCAGTGCATGATAGCCCGTGATCAGTGCATGATCAGTCCCGTGATCAGTGCATGATCAGCCACGTGATCAGTGCATGATCAGCCACGTGATCAGTGCATGATCAGTCACGTGATCAGTGCATGATCAGTCACGTGATCAGTGTGTGATCAGCCACGTGAACAGTGCATGCTCAGTCACGTGATCAGGGCCTGCTGAGCTGCGTGATTACTGTCTGCTCATCTGCTTGACAATTGCCAGCTGAGCTGCACGATTCCTGCCTGTCATCTGCTTGACAATTGCCAGCTGTGCTGCATAATTCCTGCCTGCTCATCTGCTTGATTATTGCCAGCTGAGCAGCATGATTTCTCACAGCTGAGTTCCATGATTATTGCCTGCTGACTGATTCGTGCCTACTCAGCTCTTTGTTCATTGCCTCCAGAGGCACATGATCAGTGTATGATACCAAACATGATCAGCGCATGATCAGTCACATGATCAGTGCATGATAAGCCACGTGATCAGTGCATGATCAGTCATGTGATCAGTGCATGATCAGTCACGTGATCAGTGCATGATAGCCACGTGATCAGTGCATGATCAGCCACGTGATCAGTGCATGATAGCCACGTGATCAGTGCATGATAGCCACGTGATCAGTGCATGATCAGTCACGTGATCAGTGCATGATCAGCCACGTGATCAGTGCATGATAGCCACGTGATCAGTGCATGATAGCCACGTGATCAGTGCATGATCATTCACGTGATCAGTGCATGATCAGTCACGTGATCGTGTGTGATCAGCCACGTGATCAGTGCATGATCAGCCACGTGATCAGTGCATGATCAGTCACGTGATCAGTGCATGATCAGTCACGTGACCAGTACATGGTAGCTACGTGATCAGTGCATGATCAGCCACGTGATCAGTGCATGATAGCCACGTGATCAGTGCATGATCAGCCACGTGATCAGTGCATGATCAGTCACGTGATCAGTGCATGATCAGCCACGTGATCAGTGCATGATAGCCACGTGATCAGTGCATGATCAGCCACGTGATCAGTGCATGATCAGCCACGTGATCAGTGCATGATCAGTCACGTGATCAGTGTGATCAGCCACGTGATCAGTGCATGATCAGTCACGTGATCAGTGCATGATCAGTCACGTGATCAGTGCATGGTAGCTACGTGATCAGTGCATGATCAGCCACGTGATCAGTGCATGATAGCCACGTGATCAGTGCATGATCAGTCACGTGATCAGTGCATGATCAGCCACGTGATCAGTGCATGATCAGTCACGTGATCAGTGCATGATAGCCCGTGATCAGTGCATGATCAGTCCCGTGATCAGTGCATGATCAGTCACGTGATCAGTGCATGATAGCCACGTGATCAGTGCATGATCAGCCACGTGATCAGTGCATGATAGCCACGTGATCAGTGCATGATCAGTCACGTGATCAGTGCATGATCAGCCACGTGATCAGTGCATGATAGCTACGTGATCAGTGCATGATCAGTCACGTGATCAGTGCATGATCAGCCACGTGATCAGTGCATGATCAGCCACGTGATCAGTGCATGATCAGCCACGTGATCAGTGCATGATCAGTCACGTGATCAGTGCATGATCAGTCACGTGACCAGTACATGGTAGCTACGTGATCATTGCATGATCAGCCACGTGATCAGTGCATGATAGCCACGTGATCAGTGCATGATCAGTCACGTGATCAGTGCATGATCAGCCACGTGATCAGTGCATGATAGCCACGTGATCAGTGCATGATCAGTCACGTGATCAGTGCATGATCAGCCACGTGATCAGTGCATGATCAGCCACGTGATCAGTGCATGATCAGCCACGTGATCAGTGCATGATCAGCCACGTGATCAGTGCATGATCAGTCACGTGATCAGTGTATGATCAGCCACGTGATCAGTGCATGATATCCAAGTGATCAGTGCATGATCAGTCACGTGATCAGTGTATGATCAGCCACGTGAACAGTGCATGCTCAGTCACGTGATCAGGGCCTGCTGAGCTGCGTGATTACTGTCTGCTCATCTGCTTGACAATTGCCAGCTGAGCTGCACGATTCCTGCCTGTCATCTGCTTGACAATTGCCAGCTGTGCTGCGTAATTCCTGCCTGCTCAGCTGCTTGATTATTGCCAGCTGAGCAGCATGATTCCTCACAGCTGAGTTCCATGATTATTGCCTGCTGACTGTTTGATTCGTGCCTACTCAGCTCTTTGTTTATTGCCTCCAGAGGCACATGATCAGTGTATGATAGCAAACATGATCAGTGCATGATCAGTCACATGATCAGCGCCATTAAGTCACGTGATCACTACATGATAGTCATGTGATCAGTCCATGCTCAGTCACGGTATCAGTGCATGATCAGCCACGTGATCAGTGCATGATCTGTCACATGATTAGTGTATGATCATCCACGTGATCAGTGCATGGGCAGTCATGTGATCAGTGCATGATATAGACGTGATCAGTGCATGATCAGTCTCGTGATCAGTGCATGATAGCCACGTGATCAGTGCATGATCAGTCACCTGATGGGTGTATGATCATTCACGTGACCTGTACATGGTAGCTACATGATCAGTGCATGATCAGCCACGTGATCAGTGCATGATAGCCACGTGATCAGTGCATGATCAGTCACGTGATCAGTGCATGATCAGTCACGTGATCAGTGCATGATCAGCCACGTGATCAGTGCATGATCAGCCACGTGATCAGTGCATGATCAGTCACGTGATCAGTGCATGATAGCTGCGTGATCAGTGCATGATCAGCCACGTGATCAGTGCATGATAGCCACGTGATCAGTGCATGATCAGTCACGTGATCAGTGCATGATCAGTCACGTGATCAGTGCATGTAGCTACGTGATCAGTGCATGATCAGCCACGTGATCAGTGCATGATAGCCACGTGATCAGTGCATGATCAGTCACGTGATCAGTGCATGATCAGTCACGTGACCAGTACATGGTAGCTACGTGATCAGTGCATGATCAGCCACGTGATCAGTGCATGATAGCCACGTGATCAGTGCATGATCAGTCACGTGATCAGTGCATGATCAGTCACGTGATCAGTGCATGATCAGCCACGTGATCAGTGCATGATCAGTCACGTGATCAGTGCATGATCAGTCACGTGATCAGTGCATGATCAGCCACGTGATCAGTGCATGATCAGTCACGTGATCAGTGCATGATCAGCCACGTGATCAGTGCATGATCAGCCACGTGATCAGTGCATGATCAGTTACGTGATCAGTGCATGATCAGTCACGTGATCAGTGCATGTAGCTACGTGATCAGTGCATGATCAGCCACGTGATCAGTGCATGATAGCCACGTGATCAGTGCATGATCAGCCACGTGATCAGTGCATGATCAGTCACGTGATCAGTGCATGATCAGCCACGTGATCAGTGCATGATAGCCACGTGATCAGTGCATGACAGTTACGTGATCAGTGCATGATCAGTCACGTGATCAGTGCATGATAGCCACGTGATCAGTGCATGATCAGTCACGTGATCAGTGTATGATCAGCCACGTGAACAGTGCATGCTCAGTCACGTGATCAGGGCCTGCTGAGCTGCGTGATTACTGTCTGCTCATCTGCTTGACAATTGCCAGCTGAGCTGCACGATTCCTGCCTGTCATCTGCTTGACAATTGCCAGCTGTGCTGCATAATTCCTGCCTGCTCAGCTGCTTGATTATTGCCAGCTGAGCAGCATGATTCCTCACAGCTGAGTTCCATGATTATTGCCTACTGATTCGTGCCTACTCAGCTCTTTGTTCATTGCCTCCAGAGGCACATGATCAGTGTATGACAGAAACATGATCAGCACATGATCAGTCACATGATCAATGCATGATAAGCCACGTGATCAGTGCATGATCAGTCACGTGATCAGTGCATGATCAGTCATGTGATCAGTGCATGATAGCTGCGTGATCAGTGCATGATCAGCCACGTGATCAGTGCATGATCAGTCACGTGATCAGTGCATGATCAGCCACGTGATCAGTGCATGATCAGTCACGTGATCAGTGCATGATAGCTACGTGATCAGTGCATGATCAGCCACGTGATCAGTGCATGATAGCCACGTGATCAGTGCATGATCAGCCACGTGATCAGTGCATGATAGCCACGTGATCAGTGCATGATCAGTCACGTGATACGTGTGTGATCAGCCACGTGATCAGTGCATGATAGCCACGTGATCAGTGCATGATAGCCACGTGATCAGTGCATGATTAGTCACGTGATCAGTGCATGATCAGTCACGTGATACAGTGTGATCAGCCACGTGATCAGTGCATGATGAGCCACGTGATCAGTGCATGATCAATTACGTGATCAGTGCATGATCAGTCACGTGACCAGTACATGGTTGCTACGTGATCGTGCATGATCAGCCACGTGATCAGTGCATGATAGCCACGTGATCAGTGCATGATCAGTCACGTGATCAGTGCATGATCAGTCACGTGATCAGTGCATGATCATTTACGTGATCAGTGCATGATCAGTCACGTGACCAGTATATGGTAGCTTCGTGATCAGTCCATGACGAGCCACGTGAGCAGTGCATGATAGCCACGTGATGTGTGCATGATCAGTCACGTGATCAGTGTATGATCAGCCACGTGATCAGTGCATGAGTGCCACGTGATCAGTGCATGATATGTCACGTGACAGGTGTGTGATCAGCCACGTGATCAGTGCATGATCAGCCACGTGATCAGTGCATGATAGCCACGTGATCAGTGCATGATCAGTTACGTGATCAGTGCATGATCAGCCACGTGATCAGTGCATGGTCAGACACGTGATCAGTGTATGATCAGCCACGTGATCAGTGCATGATAGCCACGTGATCAGTGCATGATCAATCACGTGATCAGTGTATGATCAGCCACGTGAACAGTGCATGATCAGTCACGTGATCAGGGCCTGCTGAGCTGCGTGATTACTGTCTGCTCATCTGCTTGACAATTGCCAGCTGAGCTGCACGATTCCTGCCTGTCATCTGCTTGACAATTGTCAGCTGTGCTGTGTAATTCCTGCCTGCTCAGCTGCTTGATTATTGCCAGCTGAGCAGCATGATTCACGTGATAGTGCATGATCAGTCACGTGATCAGTGCCTGATCAGCTGCGTGATTAGTGTCTGATCATCTGCTTGACAATTTCCAGCTGAGCTGCATGATCATGCATGTCATCTGCATGACAATTGCCAGCTGTGCTGTGTAATTCCTGCCTGATCAGTGCATGATCATTGCCAGTGATCAGCATGATTCACGTGAACAGTGCATGCTCAGTCACGTGATCAGGGCCTGCTGAGCTGCGTGATTACTGTCTGCTCATCTGCTTGACAATTGCCAGCTGAGCTGCACGATTCCTGCCTGTCATCTGCTTGACAATTGCCAGCTGTGCTGCGTAATTCCTGCCTGCTCAGCTGCTTGATTATTGCCAGCTGAGCAGCATGATTCCTCACAGCTGAGTTCCATGATTATTGCCTGCTGACTGTTTGATTCGTGCCTACTCAGCTCTTTGTTTATTGCCTCCAGAGGCACATGATCAGTGTATGATAGCAAACATGATCAGCGCATGATCAGTCACATGATCAGTGCCATTAAGTCACGTGATCACACATGATAGTCATGTGATCAGTCCATGATCAGTCACGGTATCAGTGCATGATCAGCCACGTGATCAGTGCATGATCAGCCACGTGATCAGTGCATGATAGCCACGTGATCAGTGCATGATCAGTCACGTGATCAGTGCATGATCAGCCACGTGATCAGTGCATGATCAGTCACGTGATCAGTGCATGATCAGTCACGTGACCAGTACATGGTAGCTACGTGATCATTGCATGATCAGCCACGTGATAGTGCATGATAGCCACGTGATCAGTGCATGATCAGTCACGTGATCAGTGCATGATCAGCCACGTGATCAGTGCATGATCAGGCACGTGATCAGTGCATGATCAGCCACGTGATCAGTGCATGATAGCCACGTGATCAGTGCATGATCAGTCACGTGATCAGTGCATGATCAGTCACGTGATCAGTGCATGATCAGCCACGTGATCAGTGCATGATAGCCACGTGATCAGTGCATGATCAGTCACGTGATCAGTGCATGATCAGCCACGTGATCAGTGCATGATAGCCACGTGATCAGTGCATGATCAGTCACGTGATCAGTGCATGATCAGTCACGTGATCAGTGCATGATCAGCCACGTGATCAGTGCATGATCAGCCACGTGATCAGTGCATGATCAGTCACGTGATCAGTGCATGATCAGTCACGTGATCAGTGCATGATCAGTCACGTGATCAGTGCATGATCAGCCACGTGATCAGTGCATGATCAGTCACGTGATCAGTGCATGATCAGTCACGTGATCAGTGCATGATCAGCCACGTGATCAGTGCATGATCAGTCACGTGATCGTGTGTGATCAGCCACGTGATCAGTGCATGATATCAGTGCATGATAGCCACGTGATCAGTGCATGATAGCCACGTGATCAGTGCATGATCAGTCACGTGATCGTGTGTGATCAGCCACGTGATCAGTGCATGATATCCACGTGATCAGTGCATGATAGCCACGTGATCAGTGCATGATAGTCACGTGATCAGTGCATGATCAGTCACGTGATCAGTGTGATCAGCCACGTGATCAGTGCATGATGAGCCACGTGATCAGTGCATGATCAATTACGTGATCAGTGCATGATCAGTCACGTGACCAGTACATGGTTGCTACGTGATCGTTGCATGATCAGCCACGTGAGCAGTGCATGATAGCCACGTGATCAGTGCATGATCAGTCACGTGATCAGTGCATGATCAGTCACGTGATCAGTGCATGATCATTCACGTGATCAGTGCATGATCAGTCACGTGACCAGTATATGGTAGCTACGTGATCATTCCATGACAGCCACGTGAGCAGTGCATGATAGCCACGTGATCAGTGCATGATCAGTTACGTGATCAGTGTATGATCAGCCACGTGATCAGTGCATGAGTGCCACGTGATCAGTGCATGATAGTCACGTGACAGTGTGTGATCAGCCACGTGATCAGTGCATGATCAGCCACGTGATCAGTGCATGATAGCCACGTGATCAGTGCATGATCAGTACGTGATCAGTGCATGATCAGCCACGTGATCAGTGCATGGTCAGACACGTGATCAGTGCATGATCAGCCACGTGATCAGTGCATGATAGCCACGTGATCAGTGCATGATCAGTCACGTGATCAGTGCATGATCAGCCACGTGAACAGTGCATGATCAGTCACGTGATCAGTGCATGATGAGCTGCGTGATTACTGTCTGCTCATCTGCTTGACAATTGCCAGCTGAGCTGCACGATTCCTGCCTGTCATCTGCTTGACAATTGTCAGCTGTGCTGTGTAATTCCTGCCTGCTCAGCTGCTTGATTATTGCCAGCTGAGCAGCATGATTCACGTGATCAGTGCATGATCAGTCACGTGATCAGTGCATGATCAGCTGTGTGATTAGTGTCTGATCATCTGCGTGACAATTTCCAGCTGAGCTGCATGATCATGCATGTCATCTGCATGACAATTGCCAGCTGTGCTGTGTAATTCCTGCATGATCAGTGCATGATCATTGCCACTGATCAGCATGATTCACGTGAACAGTGCATGCTCAGTCACGTGATCAGGGCCTGCTGAGCTGCGTGATTACTGTCTGCTCATCTGCTTGACAATTGCCAGCTGAGCTGCACGATTCCTGCCTGTCATCTGCTTGACAATTGCCAGCTGTGCTGCGTAATTCCTGCCTGCTCAGCTGCTTGATTATTGCCAGCTGAGCAGCATGATTCCTCACAGCTGAGTTCCATGATTATTGCCTGCTGACTGTTTGATTCGTGCCTACTCAGCTCTTTGTTTATTGCCTCCAGAGGCACATGATCAGTGTATGATAGCAAACATGATCAGCGCATGATCAGTCACATGATCAGCGCCATTAAGTCACGTGATCACACATGATAGTCATGTGATCAGTCCATGATCAGTCACGGTATCAGTGCATGATCAGCCACGTGATCAGTGCATGATCAGCCACGTGATCAGTGCATGATAGCCACGTGATCAGTGCATGATCAGTCACGTGATCAGTGCATGATCAGCCACGTGATCAGTGCATGATCAGTCACGTGATCAGTGCATGATCAGTCACGTGACCAGTACATGGTAGCTACATGATCATTGCATGATCAGCCACGTGATAGTGCATGATAGCCACGTGATCAGTGCATGATCAGTCACGTGATCAGTGCATGATCAGCCATGTGATCAGTGCATGATCAGTCACGTGATCAGTGCATGATCAGCCACGTGATCAGTGCATGATAGCCACGTGATCAGTGCATGATCAGTCACGTGATCAGTGCATGATCAGTCACGTGATCAGTGCATGATAGCCACGTGATCAGTGCATGATAGCCACGTGATCAGTGCATGATCAGTCACGTGATCAGTGCATGATCAGCCACGTGATCAGTGCATGATAGCCACGTGATCAGTGCATGATCAGTCACGTGATCAGTGCATGATCAGTCACGTGATCAGTGCATGATCAGCCACGTGATCAGTGCATGATCAGCCACGTGATCAGTGCATGATCAGTCACGTGATCAGTGCATGATCAGTCACGTGATCAGTGCATGATCAGTCACGTGATCAGTGCATGATCAGCCACGTGATCAGTGCATGATCAGTCACGTGATCAGTGCATGATCAGTCACGTGATCAGTGCATGATCAGCCACGTGATCAGTGCATGATCAGTCACGTGATCAGTGCATGATCAGCCACGTGATCAGTGCATGATATCAGTGCATGATAGCCACGTGATCAGTGCATGATAGCCACGTGATCAGTGCATGATCAGTCACGTGATCGTGTGTGATCAGCCACGTGATCAGTGCATGATATCCACGTGATCAGTGCATGATAGCCACGTGATCAGTGCATGATAGTCACGTGATCAGTGCATGATCAGTCACGTGATCAGTGTGATCAGCCACGTGATCAGTGCATGATGAGCCACGTGATCAGTGCATGATCAATTACGTGATCAGTGCATGATCAGTCACGTGACAGTACATGGTTGCTACGTGATCGTGCATGATCAGCCACGTGATCAGTGCATGATAGCCACGTGATCAGTGCATGATCAGTCACGTGATCAGTGCATGATCAGTCACGTGATCAGTGCATGATCATTCACGTGATCAGTGCATGATCAGTCACGTGACCAGTATATGGTAGCTACGTGATCATTCCATGACAGCCACGTGAGCAGTGCATGATAGCCACGTGATCAGTGCATGATCAGTTACGTGATCAGTGTATGATCAGCCACGTGATCAGTGCATGAGTGCCACGTGATCAGTGCATGATATGTCACGTGACAGTGTGTGATCAGCCACGTGATCAGTGCATGATCAGCCACGTGATCAGTGCATGATAGCCACGTGATCAGTGCATGATCAGTACGTGATCAGTGCATGATCAGCCACGTGATCAGTGCATGGTCAGACACGTGATCAGTGCATGATCAGCCACGTGATCAGTGCATGATATCCACGTGATCAGTGCATGATCAGTCACGTGATCAGTGTATGATCAGCCACGTGAACAGTGCATGATCAGTCACGTGATCAGTGCATGATGAGCTGCGTGATTACTGTCTGCTCATCTGCTTGACAATTGCCAGCTGAGCTGCACGATTCCTGCCTGTCATCTGCTTGACAATTGTCAGCTGTGCTGTGTAATTCCTGCCTGCTAGCTGCTTGATTATTGCCAGCTGAGCAGCATGATTCACGTGAACAGTGCATGCTCAGTCACGTGATAAGGGCCTGCTAAGCTGTGTGATTACTGTCTGCTCATCTGCTTGACAATTTCCAGCTGAGCTGCACGATTCCTGCCTGTCATCTGCTTGACAATTGCCAGCTGTGCTGTGTAATTCCTGCCTGCTAGCTGCTTGATTATTGCCAGCTGAGCAGCATGATTCACGTGAATAGTGCATGCTCAGTCACGTGATAAGGACCTGCTGAGCTGCGTGATTACTGTCTGCTCATCTGCTTGACAATTGCCAGCTGAGCTGCACGATTCCTGCCTGTCATCTGCTTGACAATTGCCAGCTGTGCTGCGTAATTCCTGCCTGCTCAGCTGCTTGATTATTGCCAGCTGAGCAGCATGATTCCTCACAGCTGAGTTCCATGATTGTTGCCTGCTGACTGTTTGATTCGTGCCTACTCAGCTCTTTGTTTATTGCCTCCAGAGGCACATGATCAGTGTATGAAAGCAAACATGATCAGCGCATGATCAGTCACATGATCAGCGCCATTAAGTCACGTGATCATCACATGATAGTCATGTGATCAGTCCATGCTCAGTCACGGTATTAGTGCATGATCAGCAATGTGATCAGTGCATGATCAGCCAGGTGATCATTTCATGATATCTATGTGATCAGTTCATGATTTGTCACGTGATCTGTGCATGACCAGGCAGGTGATCAGTGTATGATCCGTCACCTAATGGGTGTATGATCAGTCACCTGACCGGTACATGGTAGCTACATGATGATTGCATAATCAGCCACGTGAGTAGTGCATGATAGCCACGTGCTCAGTGCATGATGAGTCACGTATTCAGTGCATGATCAGCCATGTAATCTGTGCATGACCAGGCACGTGATCAGTGTATGACCAGCCAAGTTATCAGTGCATGATAGCCACGTGATCAGTGCATGATCAGTCACGTTATCAGTGCATGATCAGTCACGTGATCAGTGCACAATAGCCAGGTAATGAGTGCATGATAGCCAGATGATAAGTGCATTATCAGTCAAGTGATCAGTGTATGATCAGCCAAGTAATCAGTGCATGATAGCCAACTGATCCGTGGATGGTCAGTCACGTGATCAGTGCATGGTCAGTCACGTGATCATTGCATGATCAGCCACGTTAATAGTGCATGATCAATTACGTGATCAGTGCATGATCAGTCACGTGATCAGTACATGATCAGTCACGTGAACAGTGCATGATCAGTCATGTGATCAGTGTATGACCAGGCAAGTGATCAGTGCATGATAAGTCACGTGATCAGTGCATGATCAGTCACGTGATCAGTGTATGAACAGCCACGTGATCAGTGCATGATCACTCACGTGATACGTGTGTGATAAGCCACGTGACCAGTGCATGATATCAGTGCATGATAGCCACGTGATCAGTGCATGATAGCCACGTGATCAGTGCATGATCAGTCACGTGATACGTGTGTGATCAGCCACGTGATCAGTGCATGATATCCACGTGATCAGTGCAGGATAGCCACGTGAGCACTTCATGAGTAGTCACGTGATCTATACATGATCAGTCACGTGATACGAGTGTGATCAGCCACCGGATCAGTGCGTGATGAGCCACGTGATCAGTGCAGGATCAATTACGTGATCAGTGCATGATCAGTCACGAGACGAGTACATGGTTGCTACGTGATCGTTGCATGATCAGCCACGTGAGCAGAGCATGATAGCCACGTGATCAGTGCATTATCAGTCACGTGATCAGTACATGATCAGTCACGTTAACAGTGCATGATCATTGACGTGATCTGTGCATGATCAGTCATGTGACCAGTATATGGTAGCTACGTGACCATTCCATGACGAACCACGTGAGCAGTGCATGAGAGCCACGTGATGTGTGCATGATGAGTTATGTGAGCAGAGTATGATCAGCCACGTGATCAGTGCATGAGTGCCGCGTGATCAGTGCATGATATGTCACGTGACAGGTGTGTGATCAGCCACGTGAACAGTGCATGTTCAGCCACGTGATCAGTGCATGATAGCCACGTGATCAGTGCATGATCAGTACGTGAGCAGTGTATGACCAGACACGTGATCAGTGCATGGTCAGACACGTGAACATTGTATGATCAGCCACGTGATGAGTGCATGATATCCAAGTGATCAGTGCATGATCAATCACGTGATCAGTGTATGATCAGCCACGTGAACAGTGCATGCTCAGTCATGTGATCAGGGCCTGCTGAGCTGCGTGATTACTGTCTGCTCATCTGCTTGACAATTGCCAGCTGAGCTGCACGATTCCTGCCTGTCATCTGCTTGACAATTGCCAGCTGTGCTGCGTAATTCCTGCCTGCTCAGCTGCTTGATTATTGCCAGCTGAGCAGCATGATTCCTCACAGCTGAGTTCCATGATTATTGACTGCTGACTTATGATTCGTGCCTACCCAGCTCTTTGTTTATTGCCTCCAGAGGCACATGATCAGTGTATGAAATCAAACATGATCAGCGCATGATCAGTCACATGATCAGCGCCATTAAGTCACGTGATCACTACATGATAGTCATGTGATCAGTCCATGCACAGTCACGGTATCAGTGCATGATCAGCCACGTGATCAGTGCATGATCTGTCACATGATTAGTGTATGATCATCCACGTGATCAGTGCATGGGCAGGCATGTGATCAGTGCATGATATAGACGTGATCAGTGCATGATCAGTCTCGTGATCAGTGCATGATAGCCACGTGATCAGTGCATGATCTGTCACCTGATGGGTGTATGATCATTCACGTGACCTTTACATTGTAGCTACATGATCATTGCATGATCAACCACGTGAGTAGTGCACGATAGCCACGTGATCACTGCATGATCAGTCACATGATCACTGCATGATCAGTCATGTGACAAGTATATGGTAGCTGCGTGATCATCGCATGTTCAGCCACGTGAGCCATGCATGATAGCCACGTGATCAGTGCGTGATCAGACATGAGATCAGTGCATGATCAGTCACGTGATCAGTGCATGATCAGCCACGTGATCAGAGCATGATCAGTCACGTGATCAGTGTATGATCAGCCACGTGATCAGTGCATGATCAGCCACATTATCATTGCATGATCAATTACGTGATCAGTGCATGATCAGTCACGTGACCAGTACTTGGTAGCTACGTGATCATTGCCAGAACAGCCACGTGAGCAGTGCATGATAGCCACGTGATCAGTGCATGATTAGCCATGTGATCAGTGCATGATCAGTCAGGTGATCAGGGCATGATCAGCCACGTCATCAGTGCATGATAGCCACGTGATCAGTGCATACAATTACGTGATCAGTGCATGCGCAATCACGTGATCTGTGCATGCGAGCCACGTGATCAGTGCATGATCATTCACGTGATAGGTGTGTGATCAGCGACGTGAACAGTGCATGCTCAGTCAAGTGATCAGGGCCTGCTGAGCTTCGTGATTACTGTCTGCTCATGTGCTTGACAATTGCCAGCTGAGCTGTACGATTCCTGCCTGTCATCTCCTTGACAATTGCCACCTGTGCTGCATAATTCCTGCCTGCTCATCTACTTGATTATTGCCAGCTGAGCAGCATGATTTCTCAGAGCTGAGTTCCATGATTATTGCCTACTGATTCCTGCCTACTCAGCTCTTTGTTCATTGCCTCCAGAGGCACATGATCAGTGTATGACACGAAACATGATCAGCACATGATGAATCACATAATCAATGCATGGTAAGCCAGGTGATCAGTGCATGATCAATTACGTGATCAGTGCATGATCAGTCATGTGACCAGTACATGTTAGCTGCGTGATCATTGCATGATCAGCCACGTGATCAGTGCAAGATCAGTCACGTGATCAGTGCATGATCAGCCACGTGATCAGTGCATGATCAGTCACGTGACCAGTACATGGTAGCTACGTGATCATTGCATGATCAGCCACGTTATCTGTGCATGATAGCCACGTGATCAGTGCATGATAGCCACGTGAGCAGTGCATGATAGCCACGTGATCAGTGCATGATCAGTCACGTGATACGTGTGTGATCAGCCACGTGATCAGTGCATGATATCCACGTGATCAGTGCAGGATAGCCACGTGATCACTTCATGATTAGACACGTGATCTGTACATGATCAGTCACGTGATACGAGTGTGATCAGGCACCGGATCAGTGCGTGATGAGCCACGTGATCAGTGCAGGATCAATTACGTGATCAGTGCATGATCAGTCACGAGACCAGTACATGGTTGCTACGTGGTCATTGCATGATCAGTCACGTGAGCAGAGCATGATAGCCACATGATCAGTGCATTAAGAGTCACGTGATCAGTACATGATCAGTCACGTGAACAGTGCATGATCATTTACGTGATCTGTGCATGATCAGTTACGTGACCTGTATATGGTAGCTTCATGATCATTCCATGACGAACCACGTGAGCAGTGCATGATAGCCACGTGATGTGTGCATGATCAGTGACGTGAACGGAGTATGATCAGCCACGTGATCAGTGCATGAGTGCCATGTGATCAGTGCATGATATGTCACGTGACAGGTGTGTGATCAGCCACGTGAACAGTGCATGTTCAGCCACGTGATCAGTGCATGATAGCCACGTGATCAGTGCATGATCAGTTACGTGAGCAGTGTATGATCAGCCACGTGATCAGTGCATGGTCAGACACGTGAACAGTGTATGATCAGCCTCGTGATCAGTGCATGATATCCAAGTGATCAGTGCATGATCAATCACGTGATCAGTGTATGATCAGCCACGTGAACAGTGCATGCTCAGTCACGTGATCAGGGCCTGCTGAGCTGCGTGAGTACTGTCTGCTCATCTGCTTGACAATTTCCAGCTGAGCTGCACGATTCCTGCCTGTCATCTGCTTGACAATTGTCAGCTGTGCTGTGTAATTCCTGCCTGCTAGCTGCTTGATTATTGCCAGCTGAGCAGCATGATTCACGTGAATAGTGCATGCTCAGTCACGTGATAAGGGCCTGCTGAGCTGCGTGATTACTGTCTGCTCATCTGCTTGACAATTGCCAGCTGAGCTGCACGATTCCTGCCTGTCATCTGCTTGACAATTGCCAGCTCTGCTGCGTAATTCCTGCCTGCTCAGGTGCTTGATTATTGCCAGCTGAGCAGCATGATTCCTCACAGCTGAGTTCCATGATTATTGACTGCTGACTTTTGATTCGTGCCTACTCAGCTCTTTGTTTATTGCCTCCAGTGGCACATGATCAGTGTATGATAGCAAACATGATCAGCGCATGATTAGTCACATGATCAGTGCATGATCACTCACGTTAACAGTGCATGATAAGTCACCTGATAAGTGCATGATCAATTACGTGATCAGTGCATGATCAGTCACGTGACCAGTACATGTTAGCTACGTGATCATTGCGTGATCAGCCGCGTGATCAGTGCATGATATCCACGTGATCAGTGCATGAGAGCCACGTGATCAGTGCATGATCAGTCACGTGATACATGTGTGATCAGCCACGTGATCAGTGCATGATGAACCACGTGATCACTGCAGGATCAATTACGTGATCAGTGCATGATCAGTCACGTGACCAGTACATGGTTGCTACGTGATCGTTGCATGATCAGCCACGTGAGCAGAGCATGATAGCCACGTGATCAGTGCATGATCAGTCACGTGATCAGTACATGATCAGTCACGTGAACAGTGCATGATCATTTACGTGATCTGTGCATGATCAGTCACGTGACCAGTATATGGTAGCTATGTGATCATTCCATGACGAGCCACGTGAGCAGTGCATGATAGCCACGTGATGTGTGCATGATGAGTTACGTGTGCAGAGTATGATCAGCCACGTGATCAGTGCATGAGTGCCACGTGATCAGTGCATGATATGTCACGTGACAGGTGTGTGATCAGCCACGTGAACAGTGCATGTTCAGCCACGTGATCAGTTCATGATAGCCACGTGATCAGTGCATGATCAGTTTCCTGAGCACTGTATGATCAGCCACGTGATCAGTGCATGGTCAGACACGTGAACAGTGTATGATCAGCCATGTGATCAGTGCATGATATCCAAGTGATCAGTGCATGATCATCACGTGATCAGTGTATGATCAGCCACGTGAACAGTGCCTGCTCAGTCACGTGTTCAGGGCCTGCTGAGCTGCGTGATTACTGTCTGCTCATCTGCTTGACAATTGCCAGCTGAGCTGCACGATTCCTGCCTGTCATCTGCTTGACAATTGACAGCTGTGCTGCGTAATTCCTGCCTGCTAGCTGCTTGATTATTGCCAGCTGAGCAGCATGATTCCTCACAGCTGAGTTCCATGATTATTGCCTGCTGACTGTATAATTCGTGCCTACTCAGCTCTTTGTTTATTGCCTCCAGAGGCACATGATCAGTATATGATAGCAAACATTATCAGTGCATGATCAGTCACATGATCAGAGCCATTAAGTCACGTGATCACTACATGATAGTCATGTGATCAGTCCATGCTCAGTCACGGTATCAGTGCATGATCAGCCACATGATCAGTGCATGATCAGCCAGGTGATCAGTTCATGATAGCTATGTGATCAGTTCATGATTTGTCACGTGATCTGTGCATGACAAGGCAGGTGATCAGTGCATGATCAGTCACGTGATCAGTGCATGATCAGTCACGTGATCAGTGCATGATCAGTCACGTGATCAGTGGATGATCAGCCACGTGATCAGTGCATGATCAGCCACATGATCAGTGCATGATCAATTACGTGATCAGTGCATGATCAGTCACGTGACCAGTATATGGTAGCTAGGTGATCATTGCATGATCAGCCACATGAGCCGTGCATGATAGCCACGAGATCAGTGCATGATCAGTCACGTGATCAGTGCATGATCACTCACGTTAACAGTGCATGATAAGTCACCTGATCAGTGCATGATCAATTACGTGATCAGTGCATGATCACTCACGTGACCAGTACATGGTAGCTACGTGATCATTGCATGAACAGCCGCGTGAGCAGTGCATGATAGCCACGTGATCAGTGCATGATCTGTCGCATGATCAGTGTATGATCATCTGGGTGATCAGTGCATGGGCAGTCATGTGATCAGTGCATGATATAGATGTGATTAGTGCATGATCAGTCTCGTGATCAGTGTATGATCAACCACGTGATCAGTGCACGATAGCCAGTTAATGAGTGCACGATAGCCAGATGATCAGTGCATTATCAGTCACGTGATCAGTGTATGATCAGCCAAGTAATAAGTGCATGATAGCCAACTGATCAGTGTATGATCAGCCACGTGATCAGTGCATGATCAGTTACGTGAGCAGTGTATGATCAGCCACGTGTTCAGTGCATGGTCAAACACGTGAACAGTGTATGATCAGCCACGTGATCAGTGCATGATAGCCACGTGATCAGTGCATTATCAGTTACGTGAGCAGCGTATGATCAGCCACGGGAACAGTGCATGCTCAGTCACGTGATCTGGGCCTGCTGAGCTGCGTGATTACCGTCTGCTCATCTGCTTGACAATTGCCAGCTGAGCTGCACGATTCCTGCCTGTCATCTGCTTGACAATTATCAGCTGTGCTGCGTAATTCCTGCCTGCTCAGCTGCTTGATTATTGCCAGCTGAGCAGCATGATTCCTCACACCTGAGTTCCATGATTATTGCCTGCTGACTGTTTGATTCGTGCCTACTCAGCTCTTTGTTTATTGCCTCCAGAGGCACATGATCAGTGTATGATAGCAAACATGATCAGCGCATGATCAGTCACATGATCAGCGCCATTAAGTCACGGATTACTACATGATAGTCATGTGATCAGTCCATGCTCAGTCACGGTATCAGTGCATGATCAGTCACGTGATCAGTGCATGATCACTCACGTTAACAGTGCATGTTAAGTCACCTGATCAGTGCATGATCAATTACGTGATCAGTGCATGATCACTCACGTGACCAGTACATGGTAGCTACGTGATCATTGCATGAACAGCCGCGTGAGCAGTGCATGATAGCCACGTGATCAGTGCATGATCTGTCGCATGATCAGTGTATGATCATCCGGGTGATCAGTGCATGGGCAGTCATGTGATCAGTGCATGATATAGACGTGATTAGTGCATGATCAGTCTCGTGATCAGTGTATGATCAACCACGTGATCAGTGCACGATAGCCAGTTAATGAGTGCTCGATAGCCAGATGATCAGTGCATTATCAGTCACGTGATCAGTGTTTGATCAGCCAAGTAAAAAGTGCATGATAGCCAACTGATCGGTGTATGATCAGCCATGTGATCAGTGCATGGTCAGACACGTGAACAGTGTATGATCAGCCACGTGATCAGTGCATGATAGCCACGTGATCAGTGCATTATCAGTTACATGAGCAGTGTATGATCAGCCACGTGATCAGTGCATGGTCAGACATGTGAACAGTGTATGATCAGCCACGTGATCAGTGCATGATAGCCACGTGATCAGTGCATTATCAGTTACGTGAGCAGTGTATGATCAGCCACGTGAACAGTGCATGCTCAGTCACGTGATCTGGGCCTGCTGAGCTGCGTGATTACAGTCTGCTTTTCTGCTTGACAATTGCCAGCTGAGCTGCACGATTCCTGCCTGTCATCTGCTTGACAATTGTCAGCTGTGCTGCGTAATTCCTGCCTGCTCAGCTGCTTGATTATTGCCAGCTGAGCAGCATGATTCCTCACACCTGAGTTCCATGATTATTGCCTGCTGACTGTTTGATTCGTGCCTACTCAGCTCTTTGTTTATTGCCTCCAGAGGCACATGATCAGTGTATGATAGCAAACATGATCAGCGCATGATCAGTCACATGATCAGCGCCATTAAGTCACGTGATCACTACATGATAGTCATGTGATCAGTCCATGCTCAGTCACGGTATCAGTGCATGATCAGCCACGTGATCAGTGCATGATCTGTCACATGATTAGTGTATGATCATCCACGTGATCAGTGCATGGGCAGTCATGTGATCAGTGCATGATATAGACGTGATCAGTGCATGATCAGTCTCGTGATCAGTGCATGATAGCCACGTGATCAGTGCATGATCAGTCACCTGATGGGTGTATGATCATTCACGTGACCTATACATGGTAGCTACATGATCATTGCATGATCAGCCACGTGAGTAGTGCATGATAGCCACGTGATAACTACATGATAAGTCACGTGATCACTGCATGATCAGTCATGTGACCAGTACATGGTAGCTGCGTGATCATCGCATGATCAGCCACGTGATCAGTGTATGTCCAGCCAAGTGATCAGTGCATGATAGCCACGTGATCAGTGCATGATCAGTCACGTGATCAGTGCATGATCAGTCACGTGATCAGTGCATGATCAGTCACGTGATCAGTGCATGATCAGCCACATGATCAGTGCATGATCAATTACGTGATCAGTGCATGTACAGTCACGTGACCAGTATATGGTAGCTTCTTGAACATTGCCTGATCAGCCACGTGAGCAGTGCATGATAGCCACGTGATCAGTGCATGATCAGCCATGTGATCAGTGACTGATCAGTCACGTGATTAGTACATGGTCAGTCACGTGATCAGTGCATGATCAGTCACGTGATCAGTGCATGATCAGCCACATGATCAGTGCATGATCAATTTCGTGATCTGTGCATGATCAGTCACGTGACCAGTATATGATAGCTATGTGATCATTCCACGACGAGCCACGTGAGCAGTGCATGATAGCCACGTGATGTGTGCATGATGAGTTACGTGAACAGAGTATGATCAGCCACGTGAACAGTGCATGTTCAGCCACGTGATCAGTCCGTGATAGCCACGTGATCAGTGCATGATCAGTTACCTGAGCACTGTATGATCAGCCACGTGATCAGTGCATGGTCAGACACGTGAACAGTGTATGATCAGCCATGTGATCAGTGCATGATATCTAAGTGATCAGTGCATGATCATCACGTGATCAGTGTATGATCAGCCACGTGAACAGTGCCTGCTCAGTCACGTGATCAGGGCCTGCTGAGCTGCGTGATTACTGTCTGCTCATCTGCTTGACAATTGCCAGCTGTGCTGCGTAATTCCTGCCTGCTCAGCTTCTTGATTATTGCCAGCTGAGCAGCATGATTCCTCACACCTGAGTTCCATGATTATTGCCTGCTGACTGTTTGATTCGTGCCTACTCAGCTCTTTGTTTATTGCCTCCAGAGGCACATGATCAGTGTATGATAGCAAACATGATCAGTGCATGATCAGTCACATGATCAGAGCCATTAAGTCACGTGATCACTACATGATAGTCATGTGATCAGTCCATGCTCAGTCACGGTATCAGTGCATGATCAGCCACGTGATCAGTGCATGATCAGCCACGTGATCAGTGCATGATCAGCCACGTGATCAGTGCATGATCAGTCACGTGATCAGTGCATGATCAGGCACGTGATCAGTGCATGATCAGCCACGTGATCAGTGCATGATAGCCACGTGATCAGTGCATGATCAGTCACCTGATGGGTGTATGATCAGTCACGTGACCAGTACATGGTAGCTACATGATCATTGCATTATCAGCCACGTGAGTAGTGCATGATAGCCACGTGATCAGTGCATGATCAGTCACGTGATCAGTGCATGATCAGTCACGTGATCAGTGCATGATCAGCCACGTGATCAGTGCATGATCAGCCACGTGATCAGTGCATGATCAGTCACGTGATCAGTGCATGATAGCTACGTGATCAGTGCATGATCAGCCACGTGATCAGTGCATGATAGCCACGTGATCAGTGCATGATCAGCACGTGATCAGTGCATGATCAGCCACGTGATCAGTGCATGATCAGCCACGTGATCAGTGCATGATCAGTCACGTGATCAGTGCATGATAGCCACGTGATCAGTGCATGATAGCCACGTGATCAGTGCATGATAGCCACGTGATCAGTGCATGATCAGTCACGTGATACATGTGTGATCAGCCACGTGATCAGTGCATGATGAGCCACGTGATCAGTGCATGATCAATTACGTGATCAGTGCATGATCAGTCACGTGACCAGTACATGGTTGCTACGTGATCGTTGCATGATCAGCCACGTGAGCAGTGCATGATAGCCACGTGATCAGTGCATGATCAGTCACGTGATCAGTACATGATCAGTCACGTGAACAGTGCATGATCATTTACGTGATCTGTGCATGATCAGTCACGTGACCAGTATATGGTAGCTACGTGATCATTCCATGACGAGCCACGTGAGCAGTGCATGATAGCCACGTGATGTGTGCATGATGAGTTACGTGAGCAGAGTATGATCAGCCACGTGATCAGTGCATGAGTGCCACGTGATCAGTGCATGATATGTCACGTGACAGGTGTGTGATCAGCCACGTGAACAGTGCATGTTCAGCCACGTGATCAGTGCATGATAGCCACGTGATCAGTGCATGATCAGTTACGTGAGCACTGTATGATCAGCCACGTGAACAGTGCATGGTCAGACACGAGAACAGTGTATGATCAGCCACGTGATCAGTGCATGATATCCACGTGATCAGTGCATGATCATCACGTGATCAGTGTATGATCAGCCACGTGAACAGTGCATGCTCAGTCACGTGATCAGGGCCTGCTGAGCTGCGTGATTACTGTCTGCTCATCTGCTTGACAATTGCCAGCTGAGCTGCACGATTCCTGCCTGTCATCTGCTTGACAATTGTCAGCTGTGCTGCGTAATTCCTGCCTGCTAGCTGCTTGATTATTGCCAGCTGAGCAGCATGATTCCTCACACCTGAGTTCCATGATTATTGCCTGCTGACTGTTTGATTCGTGCCTACTCAGCTCTTTGTTTATTGCCTCCAGAGGCACATGATCAGTGTATGATAGCAAACATGATCAGTGCATGATCAGTCACATGATCAGCGCCATTAAGTCACGTGATCACTACATGATAGTCATGTGATCAGTCCATGCTCAGTCACGGTATCAGTGCATGATCAGCCACGTGATCAGTGCATGATCAGCCACGTGATCAGTTCATGATAGCCATGTGATCAGTGCATGATCAGTCACGTGATCAGTGCATGATCAGGCACGTGATCAGTGCATGATCAGTCACGTGATCAGTGCATGATCAGTCACGTGATCAGTGCATGATCAGTGATCAGCCACGTGATCAGTGCATGATCAGCCACGTGATCAGTGCATGATCAGTCACGTGATCAGTGCATGATCAGTCACGTGACCAGTACATGGTAGCTACGTGATCAGTGCATGATCAGCCACGTGATCAGTGCATGATAGCCACGTGATCAGTGCATGATCAGTCACGTGATCAGTGCATGATCAGTCACGTGATCAGTGCATGATCAGTCACGTGATCAGTGCATGATCAATTACGTGATCAGTGCATGATCAGTCACGTGACCAGTACATGGTAGCTACGTGATCAGTGCATGATCAGCCACGTGATCAGTGCATGATAGCCACGTGATCAGTGCATGATCAGTCACATGATCAGTGCATGATCATCCACGTGATCAGTGCATGATCAGTCACGTGATCAGTGCATGATATAGACGTGATCAGTGCATGATCAGTCACGTGATCAGTGCATGATCAGCCACGTGATCAGTGCATGATAGCCAGTGATCAGTGCATGATAGCCAGTGATCAGTGCATGATCAGTCACGTGATCAGTGCATGATCAGCCACGTGATCAGTGCATGATCAGCCACGTGATCAGTGCATGATCAGCCACGTGATCAGTGCATGATCAGTTACGTGAGCAGTGTATGATCAGCCACGTGATCAGTGCATGGTCAGACACGTGAACAGTGTATGATCAGCCACGTGATCAGTGCATGATAGCCACGTGATCAGTGCATGATCAGTTACGTGATCAGTGTATGATCAGCCACGTGAACAGTGCATGCTCAGTCACGTGATCTGGGCCTGCTGAGCTGCGTGATTACTGTCTGCTCATCTGCTTGACAATTGCCAGCTGAGCTGCACGATTCCTGCCTGTCATCTGCTTGACAATTGTCAGCTGTGCTGCGTAATTCCTGCCTGCTCAGCTGCTTGATTATTGCCAGCTGAGCAGCATGATTCCTCACACCTGAGTTCCATGATTATTGCCTGCTGACTGTTTGATTCGTGCCTACTCAGCTCTTTGTTTATTGCCTCCAGAGGCACATGATCAGTGTATGATAGCAAACATGATCAGCGCATGATCAGTCACATGATCAGCGCCATTAAGTCACGTGATCACTACATGATAGTCATGTGATCAGTCCATGCTCAGTCACGGTATCAGTGCATGATCAGCCACGTGATCAGTGCATGATCAGTCACATGATTAGTGTATGATCATCCACGTGATCAGTGCATGGGCAGTCATGTGATCAGTGCATGATATAGACGTGATCAGTGCATGATCAGTCACGTGATCAGTGCATGATAGCCACGTGATCAGTGCATGATCAGTCACCTGATGGGTGTATGATCAGTCACGTGACCTGTACATGGTAGCTACATGATCATTGCATGATCAGCCACGTGAGTAGTGCATGATAGCCACGTGATCAGTGCATGATCAGTCACGTGATCAGTGCATGATCAGTCATGTGATCAGTGCATGATCAGGCACGTGATCAGTGCATGATCAGCCACGTGATCAGTGCATGATAGCCACGTGATCAGTGCATGATCAGTCACGTGATCAGTGCATGATCAGTCACGTGATCAGTGCATGATCATTTACGTGATCAGTGCATGATCAGTCACGTGACCAGTATATGGTAGCTACGTGATCATTCCATGACGAGCCACGTGAGCAGTGCATGATAGCCACGTGATGTGTGCATGATGAGTTACGTGAGCAGAGTATGATCAGCCACGTGATCAGTGCATGAGTGCCACGTGATCAGTGCATGATATGTCACGTGACAGGTGTGTGATCAGCCACGTGAACAGTGCATGATCAGCCACGTGATCAGTGCATGATAGCCACGTGATCAGTGCATGATCAGTTACGTGAGCAGTGTATGATCAGCCACGTGATCAGTGCATGGTCAGACACGTGAACAGTGTATGATCAGCCACGTGATCAGTGCATGATATCCAAGTGATCAGTGCATGATCATCACGTGATCAGTGTATGATCAGCCACGTGAACAGTGCATGCTCAGTCACGTGATCAGGGCCTGCTGAGCTGCGTGATTACTGTCTGCTCATCTGCTTGACAATTGCCAGCTGAGCTGCACGATTCCTGCCTGTCATCTGCTTGACAATTGCCAGCTGTGCTGCGTAATTCCTGCCTGCTCAGCTGCTTGATTATTGCCAGCTGAGCAGCATGATTCCTCACAGCTGAGTTCCATGATTATTGCCTGCTGACTGTTTGATTCGTGCCTACTCAGCTCTTTGTTTATTGCCTCCAGAGGCACATGATCAGTGTATGATAGCAAACATGATCAGTGCATGATCAGTCACATGATCAGAGCCATTAAGTCACGTGATCACTACATGATAGTCATGTGATCAGTCCATGCTCAGTCACGGTATCAGTGCATGATCAGCCACGTGATCAGTGCATGATCAGCCACGTGATCAGTGCATGATCAGCCACGTGATCAGTGCATGATCAGTCACGTGATCAGTGCATGATCAGGCACGTGATCAGTGCATGATCAGCCACGTGATCAGTGCATGATAGCCACGTGATCAGTGCATGATCAGTCACCTGATGGGTGTATGATCAGTCACGTGACCTGTACATGGTAGCTACATGATCATTGCATGATCAGCCACGTGAGTAGTGCATGATAGCCACGTGATCAGTGCATGATCAGTCACGTGATCAGTGCATGATCAGTCATGTGACCAGTACATGGTAGCTACGTGATCATTGCATGATCAGCCACGTGAGCAGTGCATGATAGCCACGTGATCAGTGCATGATCAGTCACGTGATCAGTGCATGATCAGTCACGTGATCAGTGCATGATCAGCCACGTGATCAGTGCATGATCAGCCACGTGATCAGTGCATGATAGCCACGTGATCAGTGCATGATCAGTCACGTGATCAGTGCATGATCAGTCACGTGATCAGTGCATGATCAGCCACGTGATCAGTGCATGATCAGCCACGTGATCAGTGCATGATCAATTACGTGATCAGTGCATGATCAGTCACGTGACCAGTACATGGTAGCTACGTGATCATTGCATGATCAGCCACGTGATCAGTGCATGATAGCCACGTGATCAGTGCATGATCAGTCACGTGATCAGTGCATGATCAGTCACGTGATCAGTGCATGATCAGTCACGTGATCAGTGCATGATCAATTACGTGATCAGTGCATGATCAGTCACGTGACCAGTACATGGTAGCTACGTGATCATTGCATGATCAGCCACGTGAGCAGTGCATGATAGCCACGTGATCAGTGCATGATCAGTCACGTGATCAGTGTATGATCAGCCACGTGATCAGTGCATGATAGTCACGTGATCAGTGCATGATATAGACGTGATCAGTGCATGATCAGTCACGTGATCAGTGCATGATCAGCCACGTGATCAGTGCATGATAGCCAGTGATCAGTGCATGATAGCCAGTGATCAGTGCATGATCAGTCACGTGATCAGTGCATGATCAGCCACGTGATCAGTGCATGATAGCCACGTGATCAGTGTATGATCAGCCACGTGATCAGTGCATGATCAGTCACGTGATCAGTGTATGATCAGCCACGTGATCAGTGCATGATAGCCACGTGATCAGTGCATGATCAGTCACGTGATCAGTGTATGATCAGCCACGTGAACAGTGCATGCTCAGTCACGTGATCTGGGCCTGCTGAGCTGCGTGATTACTGTCTGCTCATCTGCTTGACAATTGCCAGCTGAGCTGCACGATTCCTGCCTGTCATCTGCTTGACAATTGCCAGCTGTGCTGCGTAATTCCTGCCTGCTCAGCTGCTTGATTATTGCCAGCTGAGCAGCATGATTCCTCACACCTGAGTTCCATGATTATTGCCTGCTGACTGTTTGATTCGTGCCTACTCAGCTCTTTGTTTATTGCCTCCAGAGGCACATGATCAGTGTATGATAGCAAACATGATCAGTGCATGATCAGTCACATGATCAGCGCCATTAAGTCACGTGATCACTACATGATAGTCATGTGATCAGTCCATGCTCAGTCACGGTATCAGTGCATGATCAGCCACGTGATCAGTGCATGATCTGTCACATGATCAGTGCATGATCATCCACGTGATCAGTGCATGGGCAGTCATGTGATCAGTGCATGATATAGACGTGATCAGTGCATGATCAGTCTCGTGATCAGTGCATGATAGCCACGTGATCAGTGCATGATCAGTCACCTGATGGGTGTATGATCATTCACGTGACCTGTACATGGTAGCTACATGATCATTGCATGATCAGCCACGTGAGTAGTGCATGATAGCCACGTGATCAGTGCATGATCAGTCACGTGATCAGTGCATGATCAGTCACGTGACCAGTACATGGTAGCTGCGTGATCATGCATGATCAGCCACGTGATCAGTGCATGATCAGCCACGTGATCAGTGCATGATAGCCACGTGATCAGTGCATGATCAGTCACGTGATCAGTGCATGATCAGTCACGTGATCAGTGCATGATCAGTCACGTGATCAGTGCATGATCAGCCACGTGATCAGTGCATGATCAATTACGTGATCAGTGCATGATCAGTCACGTGACCAGTACATGGTAGCTACGTGATCATTGCATGATCAGCCACGTGATCAGTGCATGATAGCCACGTGATCAGTGCATGATCAGCCACGTGATCAGTGCATGATCAGTCACGTGATCAGTGCATGATCAGTCACGTGATCAGTGCATGATCAGCCACGTGATCAGTGCATGATCAGTCATGTATCAGTGCATGATAGCCCGTGATCAGTGCATGATCAGTCCGTGATCAGTGCATGATCAGCCACGTGATCAGTGCATGATAGCCACGTGATCAGTGCATGATCAGTCACGTGATCAGTGCATGATCAGTCACGTGATCAGTGTGTGATCAGCCACGTGAACAGTGCATGCTCAGTCACGTGATCAGGGCCTGCTGAGCTGCGTGATTACTGTCTGCTCATCTGCTTGACAATTGCCAGCTGAGCTGCACGATTCCTGCCTGTCATCTGCTTGACAATTGCCACCTGTGCTGCGTAATTCCTGCCTGCTCATCTACTTGATTATTGCCAGCTGAGCAGCATGATTTCTCACAGCTGAGTTCCATGATTATAGCCTGCTGACTGATTCCTGCCTACTCAGCTCTATGTTCATTGCCTCCAGAGGCACATGATCAGTGTATGATACCAAACATGATCAGCACATGATCAGTCACATGATCAGTGCATGATAAGCCACGTGATCAGTGCATGATCAGTCATGTGATCAGTGCATGATCAGTCATGTGATCAGTGCATGATAGCTGCGTGATCAGTGCATGATCAGCCACGTGATCAGTGCATGATCAGTCACGTGATCAGTGCATGATCAGTCACGTGATCAGTGCATGATCAGCCACGTGATCAGTGCATGATAGCCACGTGATCAGTGCATGATAGCCACGTGATCAGTGCATGATCAGCCACGTGATCAGTGCATGATCAGCCACGTGATCAGTGCATGATCAGCCACGTGATCAGTGCATGATCAGTCACGTGATCAGTGCATGATCAGTCACGTGATCAGTGCATGATCATTCGTGATCAGTGCATGATCAGTCACGTGACCAGTATATGGTAGCTACGTGATCATTGCATGACAGCCACGTGATCAGTGCATGATAGCCACGTGATCAGTGCATGATCAGTCACGTGATCAGTGTATGATCAGCCACGTGATCAGTGCATGAGTGCCACGTGATCAGTGCATGATAGTCACGTGATCAGTGCATGATCAGCCACGTGATCAGTGCATGATCAGCCACGTGATCAGTGCATGATAGCCACGTGATCAGTGCATGATCAGTTACGTGATCAGTGCATGATCAGCCACGTGATCAGTGCATGATCAGACACGTGATCAGTGCATGATCAGCCACGTGATCAGTGCATGATATCCACGTGATCAGTGCATGATCATCACGTGATCAGTGCATGATCAGCCACGTGATCAGTGCATGATCAGTCACGTGATCAGTGCCTGCTGAGCTGCGTGATTACTGTCTGCTCATCTGCTTGACAATTGCCAGCTGTGCTGCGTAATTCCTGCCTGATCAGCTGCTTGATTATTGCCAGCTGAGCAGCATGATTCCTCACACCTGAGTTCCATGATTATTGCCTGCTGACTGTTTGATTCGTGCCTACTCAGCTCTTTGTTTATTGCCTCCAGAGGCACATGATCAGTGTATGATAGCAAACATGATCAGTGCATGATCAGTCACATGATCAGTGCCATTAAGTCACGTGATCAGTACATGATAGTCATGTGATCAGTCCATGATCAGTCACGTGATCAGTGCATGATCAGCCACGTGATCAGTGCATGATCAGCCACGTGATCAGTGCATGATAGCCACGTGATCAGTGCATGATTTGTCACGTGATCAGTGCATGATCAGCCACGTGATCAGTGCATGATCAGCCACGTGATCAGTGCATGATAGCCACGTGATCAGTGCATGATCAGTTACGTGAGCAGTGTATGATCAGCCACGTGATCAGTGCATGGTCAGACACGTGAACAGTGTATGATCAGCCACGTGATCAGTGCATGATATCCAAGTGATCAGTGCATGATCATCACGTGATCAGTGTATGATCAGCCACGTGAACAGTGCATGCTCAGTCACGTGATCAGGGCCTGCTGAGCTGCGTGATTACTGTCTGCTCATCTGCTTGACAATTGCCAGCTGAGCTGCACGATTCCTGCCTGTCATCTGCTTGACAATTGCCAGCTGTGCTGCGTAATTCCTGCCTGCTCAGCTGCTTGATTATTGCCAGCTGAGCAGCATGATTCCTCACACCTGAGTTCCATGATTATTGCCTGCTGACTGTTTGATTCGTGCCTACTCAGCTCTTTGTTTATTGCCTCCAGAGGCACATGATCAGTGTATGATAGCAAACATGATCAGTGCATGATCAGTCACATGATCAGCGCCATTAAGTCACGTGATCACTACATGATAGTCATGTGATCAGTCCATGCTCAGTCACGGTATCAGTGCATGATCAGCCACGTGATCAGTGCATGATCAGCCACGTGATCAGTGCATGATCAGCACGTGATCAGTGCATGATCAGTCACGTGATCAGTGCATGATCAGGCACGTGATCAGTGCATGATCAGCCACGTGATCAGTGCATGATAGCCACGTGATCAGTGCATGATCAGTCACCTGATGGGTGTATGATCAGTCACGTGACCAGTACATGGTAGCTACATGATCATTGCATGATCAGCCACGTGAGTAGTGCATGATAGCCACGTGATCAGTGCATGATCAGTCACGTGATCAGTGCATGATCAGTCACTGACCAGTACATGGTAGCTACGTGATCAGTGCATGATCAGCCACGTGAGCAGTGCATGATAGCCACGTGATCAGTGCATGATCAGTCACGTGATCAGTGCATGATCAGTCACGTGATCAGTGCATGATCAGGCACGTGATCAGTGCATGATCAGCCACGTGATCAGTGCATGATAGCCACGTGATCAGTGCATGATCAGTCACGTGATCAGTGCATGATCAGCCACGTGATCAGTGCATGATCAGCCACGTGATCAGTGCATGATCAATTACGTGATCAGTGCATGATCAGTCACGTGACCAGTACATGGTAGCTACGTGATCATTGCATGATCAGCCACGTGATCAGTGCATGATAGCCACGTGATCAGTGCATGATCAGTCACGTGATCAGTGCATGATCAGTCACGTGATCAGTGCATGATCAGCCACGTGATCAGTGCATGATCAGTCACGTGATCAGTGCATGATCAGCCACGTGATCAGTGCATGATCAGCCACGTGATCAGTGCATGATCAATTACGTGATCAGTGCATGATCAGTCACGTGACCAGTACATGGTAGCTACGTGATCAGTGCATGATCAGCCACGTGATCAGTGCATGATAGCCACGTGATCAGTGCATGATCAGTCACGTGATCAGTGCATGATCATCCACGTGATCAGTGCATGATCAGTCACGTGATCAGTGCATGATATAGACGTGATCAGTGCATGATCAGTCACGTGATCAGTGCATGATCAGCCACGTGATCAGTGCATGATAGCCAGTGATGAGTGCATGATAGCCAGTGATCAGTGCATGATCAGTCACGTGATCAGTGCATGATCAGCCACGTGATCAGTGCATGATCAGCCACGTGATCAGTGCATGATCAGCCACGTGATCAGTGCATGATCAGTTACGTGAGCAGTGTATGATCAGCCACGTGATCAGTGCATGGTCAGACACGTGAACAGTGTATGATCAGCCACGTGATCAGTGCATGATAGCCACGTGATCAGTGCATGATCAGTCACGTGATCAGTGTATGATCAGCCACGTGAACAGTGCATGCTCAGTCACGTGATCTGGGCCTGCTGAGCTGCGTGATTACTGTCTGCTCATCTGCTTGACAATTGCCAGCTGAGCTGCACGATTCCTGCCTGTCATCTGCTTGACAATTGCCAGCTGTGCTGCGTAATTCCTGCCTGCTCAGCTGCTTGATTATTGCCAGCTGAGCAGCATGATTCCTCACACCTGAGTTCCATGATTATTGCCTGCTGACTGTTTGATTCGTGCCTACTCAGCTCTTTGTTTATTGCCTCCAGAGGCACATGATCAGTGTATGATAGCAAACATGATCAGCGCATGATCAGTCACATGATCAGCGCCATTAAGTCACGTGATCACTACATGATAGTCATGTGATCAGTCCATGCTCAGTCACGGTATCAGTGCATGATCAGCCACGTGATCAGTGCATGATCTGTCACATGATTAGTGTATGATCATCCACGTGATCAGTGCATGGGCAGTCATGTGATCAGTGCATGATATAGACGTGATCAGTGCATGATCAGTCTCGTGATCAGTGCATGATAGCCACGTGATCAGTGCATGATCAGTCACCTGATGGGTGTATGATCAGTCACGTGACCTGTACATGGTAGCTACATGATCATTGCATGATCAGCCACGTGAGTAGTGCATGATAGCCACGTGATCAGTGCATGATCAGTCACGTGATCAGTGCATGATCAGTCATGTGACCAGTACATGGTAGCTGCGTGATCATGCATGATCAGCCACGTGATCAGTGCATGATCAGCCACGTGATCAGTGCATGATCAGCCACGTGATCAGTGCATGATCAGTCACGTGATCAGTGCATGATCAGTCACGTGATCAGTGCATGATCAGCCACGTGATCAGTGCATGATCAATTACGTGATCAGTGCATGATCAGTCACGTGATCAGTGCATGTAGCTACGTGATCAGTGCATGATCAGCCACGTGATCAGTGCATGATAGCCACGTGATCAGTGCATGATCAGCCACGTGATCAGTGCATGATCAGCCACGTGATCAGTGCATGATCAGTCACGTGATCAGTGCATGATCAGCCACGTGATCAGTGCATGATCAGTCACGTGATCAGTGCATGATAGCCCGTGATCAGTGCATGATCAGTCCTGTGATCAGTGCATGATCAGCCACGTGATCAGTGCATGATAGCCACGTGATCAGTGCATGATCAGTCACGTGATCAGTGCATGATCAGTCACGTGATCAGTGTGTGATCAGCCACGTGAACAGTGCATGCTCAGTCACGTGTTCAGGGCCTGCTGAGCTGCGTGATTACTGTCTGCTCATCTGCTTGACAATTGCCAGCTGAGCTGCACGATTCCTGCCTGTCATCTGCTTGACAATTGCCAGCTGTGCTGCGTAATTCCTGCCTGCTCATCTGCTTGATTATTGCCAGCTGAGCAGCATGATTTCTCACAGCTGAGTTCCATGATTATTGCCTGCTGACTGATTCGTGCCTACTCAGCTCTTTGTTCATTGCCTCCAGAGGCACATGATCAGTGTATGACACCAAACATGATCAGCACATGATCAGTCACATGATCAGTGCATGATAAGCCACGTGATCAGTGCATGATCAGTCATGTGATCAGTGCATGATCAGTCACGTGATCAGTGCATGGTAGCTGCGTGATCAGTGCATGATCAGCCACGTGATCAGTGCATGATCAGTCACGTGATCAGTGCATGATCAGTCACGTGATCAGTGCATGATCAGCCACGTGATCAGTGCATGATAGCCACGTGATCAGTGCATGATAGCCACGTGATCAGTGCATGATCAGCCACGTGATCAGTGCATGATCAGCCACGTGATCAGTGCATGATCAGTCACGTGATCAGTGCATGATCAGTCACGTGATCAGTGCATGATAGCTGCGTGATCAGTGCATGATCAGCCACGTGATCAGTGCATGATCAGTCACGTGATCAGTGCATGATCAGTCACGTGATCAGTGCATGATCAGCCACGTGATCAGTGCATGATAGCCACGTGATCAGTGCATGATCAGCCACGTGATCAGTGCATGATCAGCCACGTGATCAGTGCATGATCAGCCACGTGATCAGTGCATGATCAGCCACGTGATCAGTGCATGATCAGTCACGTGATCAGTGCATGATCAGCCACGTGATCAGTGCATGATCATTTACGTGATCAGTGCATGATCAGTCACGTGACCAGTATATGGTAGCTACGTGATCATTCCATGACAGCCACGTGATCAGTGCATGATAGCCACGTGATCAGTGCATGATCAGTTACGTGATCAGTGTATGATCAGCCACGTGATCAGTGCATGAGTGCCACGTGATCAGTGCATGATAGTCACGTGACAGTGTGTGATCAGCCACGTGATCAGTGCATGATCAGCCACGTGATCAGTGCATGATAGCCACGTGATCAGTGCATGATCAGTTACGTGATCAGTGCATGATCAGCCACGTGATCAGTGCATGATCAGACACGTGATCAGTGCATGATCAGCCACGTGATCAGTGCATGATATCCACGTGATCAGTGCATGATCATCACGTGATCAGTGTATGATCAGCCACGTGAACAGTGCATGCTCAGTCACGTGATCAGGGCCTGCTGAGCTGCGTGATTACTGTCTGCTCATCTGCTTGACAATTGCCAGCTGTGCTGCGTAATTCCTGCCTGCTCAGCTGCTTGATTATTGCCAGCTGAGCAGCATGATTCCTCACACCTGAGTTCCATGATTATTGCCTGCTGACTGTTTGATTCGTGCCTACTCAGCTCTTTGTTTATTGCCTCCAGAGGCACATGATCAGTGTATGATAGCAAACATGATCAGTGCATGATCAGTCACATGATCAGTGCCATTAAGTCACGTGATCACTACATGATAGTCATGTGATCAGTCCATGCTCAGTCACGGTATCAGTGCATGATCAGCCACGTGATCAGTGCATGATCAGCCACGTGATCAGTGCATGATAGCCACGTGATCAGTGCATGATATGTCACGTGATCAGTGCATGATCAGCCACGTGATCAGTGCATGATCAGCCACGTGATCAGTGCATGATAGCCACGTGATCAGTGCATGATCAGTTACGTGAGCAGTGTATGATCAGCCACGTGATCAGTGCATGGTCAGACACGTGAACAGTGTATGATCAGCCACGTGATCAGTGCATGATATCCACGTGATCAGTGCATGATCATCACGTGATCAGTGTATGATCAGCCACGTGAACAGTGCATGCTCAGTCACGTGATCAGGGCCTGCTGAGCTGCGTGATTACTGTCTGCTCATCTGCTTGACAATTGCCAGCTGAGCTGCACGATTCCTGCCTGTCATCTGCTTGACAATTGCCAGCTGTGCTGCGTAATTCCTGCCTGCTCAGCTGCTTGATTATTGCCAGCTGAGCAGCATGATTCCTCACACCTGAGTTCCATGATTATTGCCTGCTGACTGTTTGATTCGTGCCTACTCAGCTCTTTGTTTATTGCCTCCAGAGGCACATGATCAGTGTATGATAGCAAACATGATCAGTGCATGATCAGTCACATGATCAGTGCCATTAAGTCACGTGATCACTACATGATAGTCATGTGATCAGTCCATGCTCAGTCACGGTATCAGTGCATGATCAGCCACGTGATCAGTGCATGATCAGCCACGTGATCAGTGCATGATAGTACGTGATCAGTGCATGATCAGTCACGTGATCAGTGCATGATCAGGCACGTGATCAGTGCATGATCAGCCACGTGATCAGTGCATGATAGCCACGTGATCAGTGCATGATCAGTCACCTGATGGGTGTATGATCAGTCACGTGACCAGTACATGGTAGCTACATGATCATTGCATGATCAGCCACGTGAGTAGTGCATGATAGCCACGTGATCAGTGCATGATCAGTCACGTGATCAGTGCATGATCAGCCACTGACCAGTACATGGTAGCTACGTGATCAGTGCATGATCAGCCACGTGATCAGTGCATGATAGCCACGTGATCAGTGCATGATCAGTCACGTGATCAGTGCATGATCAGTCACGTGATCAGTGCATGATCAGGCACGTGATCAGTGCATGATCAGCCACGTGATCAGTGCATGATAGCCACGTGATCAGTGCATGATCAGTCACGTGATCAGTGCATGATCAGCCACGTGATCAGTGCATGATCAGCCACGTGATCAGTGCATGATCAATTACGTGATCAGTGCATGATCAGTCACGTGACCAGTACATGGTAGCTACGTGATCATTGCATGATCAGCCACGTGATCAGTGCATGATAGCCACGTGATCAGTGCATGATCAGTCACGTGATCAGTGCATGATCAGTCACGTGATCAGTGCATGATCAGTCACGTGATCAGTGCATGATCAGTCACGTGATCAGTGCATGATCAGCCACGTGATCAGTGCATGATCAGCCACGTGATCAGTGCATGATCAATTACGTGATCAGTGCATGATCAGTCACGTGACCAGTACATGGTAGCTACGTGATCAGTGCATGATCAGCCACGTGATCAGTGCATGATAGCCACGTGATCAGTGCATGATCAGTCACGTGATCAGTGCATGATCATCCACGTGATCAGTGCATGATCAGTCACGTGATCAGTGCATGATATAGACGTGATCAGTGCATGATCAGTCACGTGATCAGTGCATGATCAGCCACGTGATCAGTGCATGATAGCCAGTGATGAGTGCATGATAGCCAGTGATCAGTGCATGATCAGTCACGTGATCAGTGCATGATCAGCCACGTGAACAGTGCATGATCAGCCACGTGATCAGTGCATGATCAGCCACGTGATCAGTGCATGATCAGTTACGTGAGCAGTGTATGATCAGCCACGTGATCAGTGCATGGTCAGACACGTGAACAGTGTATGATCAGCCACGTGATCAGTGCATGATAGCCACGTGATCAGTGCATGATCAGTCACGTGATCAGTGTATGATCAGCCACGTGAACAGTGCATGCTCAGTCACGTGATCAGGGCCTGCTGAGCTGCGTGATTACTGTCTGCTCATCTGCTTGACAATTGCCAGCTGAGCTGCACGATTCCTGCCTGTCATCTGCTTGACAATTGCCAGCTGTGCTGCGTAATTCCTGCCTGCTCAGCTGCTTGATTATTGCCAGCTGAGCAGCATGATTCCTCACACCTGAGTTCCATGATTATTGCCTGCTGACTGTTTGATTCGTGCCTACTCAGCTCTTTGTTTATTGCCTCCAGAGGCACATGATCAGTGTATGATAGCAAACATGATCAGCGCATGATCAGTCACATGATCAGCGCCATTAAGTCACGTGATCACTACATGATAGTCATGTGATCAGTCCATGCTCAGTCACGGTATCAGTGCATGATCAGCCACGTGATCAGTGCATGATCTGTCACATGATTAGTGTATGATCATCCACGTGATCAGTGCATGGGCAGTCATGTGATCAGTGCATGATATAGACGTGATCAGTGCATGATCAGTCTCGTGATCAGTGCATGATAGCCACGTGATCAGTGCATGATCAGTCACCTGATGGGTGTATGATCATTCACGTGACCTGTACATGGTAGCTACATGATCATTGCATGATCAGCCACGTGAGTAGTGCATGATAGCCACGTGATCAGTGCATGATCAGTCACGTGATCAGTGCATGATCAGTCATGTGACCAGTACATGGTAGCTGCGTGATCATGCATGATCAGCCACGTGATCAGTGCATGATCAGCCACGTGATCAGTGCATGATCAGCCACGTGATCAGTGCATGATCAGTCACGTGATCAGTGCATGATCAGTCACGTGATCAGTGCATGATCAGCCACGTGATCAGTGCATGATCAATTACGTGATCAGTGCATGATCAGTCACGTGATCAGTGCATGTAGCTACGTGATCAGTGCATGATCAGCCACGTGATCAGTGCATGATAGCCACGTGATCAGTGCATGATCAGCCACGTGATCAGTGCATGATCAGTCACGTGATCAGTGCATGATCAGTCACGTGATCAGTGCATGATCAGCCACGTGATCAGTGCATGTCAGTCATGTGTCAGTGCATGATAGCCCGTGATCAGTGCATGATCAGTCCGTGATCAGTGCATGATCAGCCACGTGATCAGTGCATGATAGCCACGTGATCAGTGCATGATCAGTCACGTGATCAGTGCATGATCAGTCACGTGATCAGTGTATGATCAGCCACGTGAACAGTGCATGCTCAGTCACGTGATCAGGGCCTGCTGAGCTGCGTGATTACTGTCTGCTCATCTGCTTGACAATTGCCAGCTGAGCTGCACGATTCCTGCCTGTCATCTGCTTGACAATTGCCAGCTGTGCTGCGTAATTCCTGCCTGCTCAGCTGCTTGATTATTGCCAGCTGAGCAGCATGATTTCTCACAGCTGAGTTCCATGATTATTGCCTGCTGACTGATTCGTGCCTACTCAGCTCTTTGTTCATTGCCTCCAGAGGCACATGATCAGTGTATGACACCAAACATGATCAGCACATGATCAGTCACATGATCAGTGCATGATAAGCCACGTGATCAGTGCATGATCAGTCATGTGATCAGTGCATGATCAGTCATGTGATCAGTGCATGGTAGCTGTGTGATCAGTGCATGATCAGCCACGTGATCAGTGCATGATCAGTCACGTGATCAGTGCATGATCAGTCACGTGATCAGTGTGTGATCAGCCACGTGATCAGTGCATGATAGCCACGTGATCAGTGCATGATCAGCCACGTGATCAGTGCATGATAGCCACGTGATCAGTGCATGATCAGCCACGTGATCAGTGCATGATCAGTCACGTGATCAGTGCATGATCAGTCACGTGATCAGTGCATGATAGCCACGTGATCAGTGCATGATCAGCCACGTGATCAGTGCATGATCAGTCACGTGATCAGTGCATGATCAGTCACGTGATCAGTGTGTGATCAGCCACGTGATCAGTGCATGATAGCCACGTGATCAGTGCATGATCAGCCACGTGATCAGTGCATGATCAGCCACGTGATCAGTGCATGATCAGCCACGTGATCAGTGCATGATCAGCCACGTGATCAGTGCATGATCAGTCACGTGATCAGTGCATGATCAGTCACGTGATCAGTGCATGATCATTTACGTGATCAGTGCATGATCAGTCACGTGACCAGTATATGGTAGCTACGTGATCATTCCATGACAGCCACGTGAGCAGTGCATGATAGCCACGTGATGTGTGCATGATGAGTTACGTGATCAGTGTATGATCAGCCACGTGATCAGTGCATGAGTGCCACGTGATCAGTGCATGATATGTCACGTGACAGTGTGTGATCAGCCACGTGATCAGTGCATGATCAGCCACGTGATCAGTGCATGATAGCCACGTGATCAGTGCATGATCAGTTACGTGAGCAGTGTATGATCAGCCACGTGATCAGTGCATGGTCAGACACGTGATCAGTGTATGATCAGCCACGTGATCAGTGCATGATATCCAAGTGATCAGTGCATGATCATCACGTGATCAGTGTATGATCAGCCACGTGAACAGTGCATGCTCAGTCACGTGATCAGGGCCTGCTGAGCTGCGTGATTACTGTCTGCTCATCTGCTTGACAATTGCCAGCTGTGCTGCGTAATTCCTGCCTGCTCAGCTGCTTGATTATTGCCAGCTGAGCAGCATGATTCCTCACAGCTGAGTTCCATGATTATTGCCTGCTGACTGTTTGATTCGTGCCTACTCAGCTCTTTGTTTATTGCCTCCAGAGGCACATGATCAGTGTATGATAGCAAACATGATCAGTGCATGATCAGTCACATGATCAGCGCCATTAAGTCACGTGATCACTACATGATAGTCATGTGATCAGTCCATGCTCAGTCACGGTATCAGTGCATGATCAGCCACGTGATCAGTGCATGATCAGCCACGTGATCAGTGCATGATAGCCACGTGATCAGTGCATGATCAGTCACGTGATCAGTGCATGATCAGGCACGTGATCAGTGCATGATCAGCCACGTGATCAGTGCATGATCAGTCACGTGATCAGTGCATGATCAGCCACGTGATCAGTGCATGATCAGCCACGTGATCAGTGCATGGTCAGACACGTGATCAGTGCATGATCAGCCACGTGATCAGTGCATGATATCCACGTGATCAGTGCATGATCATCACGTGATCAGTGTATGATCAGCCACGTGAACAGTGCATGCTCAGTCACGTGATCAGGGCCTGCTGAGCTGCGTGATTACTGTCTGCTCATCTGCTTGACAATTGCCAGCTGAGCTGCACGATTCCTGCCTGTCATCTGCTTGACAATTGCCAGCTGTGCTGCGTAATTCCTGCCTGCTCAGCTGCTTGATTATTGCCAGCTGAGCAGCATGATTCCTCACACCTGAGTTCCATGATTATTGCCTGCTGACTGTTTGATTCGTGCCTACTCAGCTCTTTGTTTATTGCCTCCAGAGGCACATGATCAGTGTATGATAGCAAACATGATCAGTGCATGATCAGTCACATGATCAGTGCCATTAAGTCACGTGATCACTACATGATAGTCATGTGATCAGTCCATGATCAGTCACGGTATCAGTGCATGATCAGCCACGTGATCAGTGCATGATCAGCCACGTGATCAGTGCATGATCAGCCACGTGATCAGTGCATGATCAGTCACGTGATCAGTGCATGATCAGGCACGTGATCAGTGCATGATCAGCCACGTGATCAGTGCATGATAGCCACGTGATCAGTGCATGATCAGTCACCTGATCAGTGTATGATCAGTCACGTGACCAGTACATGGTAGCTACATGATCATTGCATGATCAGCCACGTGAGTAGTGCATGATAGCCACGTGATCAGTGCATGATCAGTCACGTGATCAGTGCATGATCAGTCACTGACCAGTGCATGGTAGCTACGTGATCAGTGCATGATCAGCCACGTGATCAGTGCATGATAGCCACGTGATCAGTGCATGATCAGTCACGTGATCAGTGCATGATCAGTCACGTGATCAGTGCATGATCAGCCACGTGATCAGTGCATGATCAGCCACGTGATCAGTGCATGATAGCCACGTGATCAGTGCATGATCAGTCACGTGATCAGTGCATGATCAGTCACGTGATCAGTGCATGATCAGCCACGTGATCAGTGCATGATCAGCCACGTGATCAGTGCATGATCAATTACGTGATCAGTGCATGATCAGTCACGTGACCAGTACATGGTAGCTACGTGATCATTGCATGATCAGCCACGTGATCAGTGCATGATAGCCACGTGATCAGTGCATGATCAGTCACGTGATCAGTGCATGATCAGTCACGTGATCAGTGCATGATCAGTCACGTGATCAGTGCATGATCAGTCACGTGATCAGTGCATGATCAGTCACGTGATCAGTACATGATAGCTACGTGATCAGTGCATGATCAGCCACGTGATCAGTGCATGATAGCCACGTGATCAGTGCATGATCAGTCACGTGATCAGTGTATGATCATCCACGTGATCAGTGCATGATCAGTCATGTGATCAGTGCATGATATAGACGTGATCAGTGCATGATCAGTCACGTGATCAGTGCATGATCAGCCACGTGATCAGTGCATGATAGCCAGTGAATCAGTGCATGATAGCCAGTGATCAGTGCATGATCAGTCACGTGATCAGTGCATGATCAGCCACGTGATCAGTGCATGATAGCCACGTGATCAGTGCATGATCAGCCACGTGATCAGTGCATGATCAGTTACGTGATCAGTGCATGATCAGCCACGTGATCAGTGCATGATCAGACACGTGATCAGTGTATGATCAGCCACGTGATCAGTGCATGATAGCCACGTGATCAGTGCATGATCAGTCACGTGATCAGTGTATGATCAGCCACGTGAACAGTGCATGCTCAGTCACGTGATCAGGGCCTGCTGAGCTGCGTGATTACTGTCTGCTCATCTGCTTGACAATTGCCAGCTGAGCTGCACGATTCCTGCCTGTCATCTGCTTGACAATTGCCAGCTGTGCTGCGTAATTCCTGCCTGCTCAGCTGCTTGATTATTGCCAGCTGAGCAGCATGATTCCTCACACCTGAGTTCCATGATTATTGCCTGCTGACTGTTTGATTCGTGCCTACTCAGCTCTTTGTTTATTGCCTCCAGAGGCACATGATCAGTGTATGATAGCAAACATGATCAGTGCATGATCAGTCACATGATCAGTGCCATTAAGTCACGTGATCACTACATGATAGTCATGTGATCAGTCCATGCTCAGTCACGTATCAGTGCATGATCAGCCACGTGATCAGTGCATGATCAGCCACGTGATCAGTGCATGATAGCCACGTGATCAGTGCATGATCAGTCACGTGATCAGTGCATGATCAGCCACGTGATCAGTGCATGATCAGCCACGTGATCAGTGCATGATAGCCACGTGATCAGTGCATGATCAGTTACGTGAGCAGTGTATGATCAGCCACGTGATCAGTGCATGGTCAGACACGTGAACAGTGTATGATCAGCCACGTGATCAGTGCATGATATCCACGTGATCAGTGCATGATCATCACGTGATCAGTGTATGATCAGCCACGTGAACAGTGCATGCTCAGTCACGTGATCAGGGCCTGCTGAGCTGCGTGATTACTGTCTGCTCATCTGCTTGACAATTGCCAGCTGAGCTGCACGATTCCTGCCTGTCATCTGCTTGACAATTGCCAGCTGTGCTGCGTAATTCCTGCCTGCTCAGCTGCTTGATTATTGCCAGCTGAGCAGCATGATTCCTCACAGCTGAGTTCCATGATTATTGCCTGCTGACTGTTTGATTCGTGCCTACTCAGCTCTTTGTTTATTGCCTCCAGAGGCACATGATCAGTGTATGATAGCAAACATGATCAGTGCATGATCAGTCACATGATCAGCGCCATTAAGTCACGTGATCAGTACATGATAGTCATGTGATCAGTCCATGCTCAGTCACGGTATCAGTGCATGATCAGCCACGTGATCAGTGCATGATCTGTCACATGATCAGTGTATGATCATCCACGTGATCAGTGCATGGGCAGTCATGTGATCAGTGCATGATATAGACGTGATCAGTGCATGATCAGTCACGTGATCAGTGCATGATAGCCACGTGATCAGTGCATGATCAGTCACCTGATGGGTGTATGATCATTCACGTGACCTGTACATGGTAGCTACATGATCATTGCATGATCAGCCACGTGAGTAGTGCATGATAGCCACGTGATCAGTGCATGATCAGTCACGTGATCAGTGCATGATCAGTCACGTGATCAGTGCATGGTAGCTGCGTGATCATGCATGATCAGCCACGTGATCAGTGCATGATCAGCCACGTGATCAGTGCATGATAGCCACGTGATCAGTGCATGATCAGTCACGTGATCAGTGCATGATCAGTCACGTGATCAGTGCATGATACCACGTGATCAGTGCATGATCAGCCACGTGATCAGTGCATGATAGCCACGTGATCAGTGCATGATCAGTCACGTGATCAGTGCATGATCAGTCACGTGATCAGTGCATGATCAGCCACGTGATCAGTGCATGATAGCCACGTGATCAGTGCATGATCAGTCACGTGATCAGTGCATGATCAGCCACGTGATCAGTGCATGATAGCCACGTGATCAGTGCATGATCAGTCACGTGATCAGTGCATGATCAGCCACGTGATCAGTGCATGATCAGCCACGTGATCAGTGCATGATAGCCACGTGATCAGTGCATGATCAGTTACGTGAGCAGTGTATGATCAGCCACGTGATCAGTGCATGGTCAGACACGTGAACAGTGTATGATCAGCCACGTGATCAGTGCATGATATCCACGTGATCAGTGCATGATCATCACGTGATCAGTGTATGATCAGCCACGTGAACAGTGCATGCTCAGTCACGTGATCAGGGCCTGCTGAGCTGCGTGATTACTGTCTGCTCATCTGCTTGACAATTGCCAGCTGAGCTGCACGATTCCTGCCTGTCATCTGCTTGACAATTGCCAGCTGTGCTGCGTAATTCCTGCCTGCTCAGCTGCTTGATTATTGCCAGCTGAGCAGCATGATTCCTCACACCTGAGTTCCATGATTATTGCCTGCTGACTGTTTGATTCGTGCCTACTCAGCTCTTTGTTTATTGCCTCCAGAGGCACATGATCAGTGTATGATAGCAAACATGATCAGTGCATGATCAGTCACATGATCAGCGCCATTAAGTCACGTGATCACTACATGATAGTCATGTGATCAGTCCATGCTCAGTCACGGTATCAGTGCATGATCAGCCACGTGATCAGTGCATGATCAGCCACGTGATCAGTGCATGATCAGTACGTGATCAGTGCATGATCAGTCACGTGATCAGTGCATGATCAGGCACGTGATCAGTGCATGATCAGCCACGTGATCAGTGCATGATAGCCACGTGATCAGTGCATGATCAGTCACCTGATGGGTGTATGATCAGTCACGTGACCAGTACATGGTAGCTACATGATCATTGCATGATCAGCCACGTGAGTAGTGCATGATAGCCACGTGATCAGTGCATGATCAGTCACGTGATCAGTGCATGATCAGTCATGTGACCAGTACATGGTAGCTACGTGATCATTGCATGATCAGCCACGTGAGCAGTGCATGATAGCCACGTGATCAGTGCATGATCAGTCACGTGATCAGTGCATGATCAGTCACGTGATCAGTGCATGATCAGCCACGTGATCAGTGCATGATCAGCCACGTGATCAGTGCATGATAGCCACGTGATCAGTGCATGATCAGTCACGTGATCAGTGCATGATCAGCCACGTGATCAGTGCATGATCAGCCACGTGATCAGTGCATGATCAATTACGTGATCAGTGCATGATCAGTCACGTGATCAGTACATGGTAGCTACGTGATCAGTGCATGATCAGCCACGTGATCAGTGCATGATAGCCACGTGATCAGTGCATGATCAGTCACGTGATCAGTGCATGATCAGTCACGTGATCAGTGCATGATCAGCCACGTGATCAGTGCATGATCAGTCACGTGATCAGTGCATGATCAGCCACGTGATCAGTGCATGATCAGCCACGTGATCAGTGCATGATCAATTACGTGATCAGTGCATGATCAGTCACGTGATCAGTACATGGTAGCTACGTGATCAGTGCATGATCAGCCACGTGATCAGTGCATGATAGCCACGTGATCAGTGCATGATCAGTCACGTGATCAGTGCATGATCATCCACGTGATCAGTGCATGATCAGTCACGTGATCAGTGCATGATATAGACGTGATCAGTGCATGATCAGTCACGTGATCAGTGCATGATCAGCCACGTGATCAGTGCATGATAGCCAGTGATGAGTGCATGATAGCCAGTGATCAGTGCATGATCAGTCACGTGATCAGTGCATGATCAGCCACGTGAACAGTGCATGATCAGCCACGTGATCAGTGCATGATCAGCCACGTGATCAGTGCATGATCAGTTACGTGAGCAGTGTATGATCAGCCACGTGATCAGTGCATGGTCAGACACGTGAACAGTGTATGATCAGCCACGTGATCAGTGCATGATAGCCACGTGATCAGTGCATGATCAGTCACGTGATCAGTGTATGATCAGCCACGTGAACAGTGCATGCTCAGTCACGTGATCAGGGCCTGCTGAGCTGCGTGATTACTGTCTGCTCATCTGCTTGACAATTGCCAGCTGAGCTGCACGATTCCTGCCTGTCATCTGCTTGACAATTGCCAGCTGTGCTGCGTAATTCCTGCCTGCTCAGCTGCTTGATTATTGCCAGCTGAGCAGCATGATTCCTCACACCTGAGTTCCATGATTATTGCCTGCTGACTGTTTGATTCGTGCCTACTCAGCTCTTTGTTTATTGCCTCCAGAGGCACATGATCAGTGTATGATAGCAAACATGATCAGCGCATGATCAGTCACATGATCAGCGCCATTAAGTCACGTGATCACTACATGATAGTCATGTGATCAGTCCATGCTCAGTCACGGTATCAGTGCATGATCAGCCACGTGATCAGTGCATGATCTGTCACATGATTAGTGTATGATCATCCACGTGATCAGTGCATGGGCAGTCATGTGATCAGTGCATGATATAGACGTGATCAGTGCATGATCAGTCACGTGATCAGTGCATGATAGCCACGTGATCAGTGCATGATCAGTCACCTGATGGGTGTATGATCATTCACGTGACCTGTACATGGTAGCTACATGATCATTGCATGATCAGCCACGTGAGTAGTGCATGATAGCCACGTGATCAGTGCATGATCAGTCACGTGATCAGTGCATGATCAGTCATGTGACCAGTGCATGGTAGCTGCGTGATCATGCATGATCAGCCACGTGATCAGTGCATGATCAGCCACGTGATCAGTGCATGATCAGCCACGTGATCAGTGCATGATCAGTCACGTGATCAGTGCATGATCAGTCACGTGATCAGTGCATGATCAGCCACGTGATCAGTGCATGATCAATTACGTGATCAGTGCATGATCAGTCACGTGATCAGTGCATGTAGCTACGTGATCAGTGCATGATCAGCCACGTGATCAGTGCATGATAGCCACGTGATCAGTGCATGATCAGCCACGTGATCAGTGCATGATCAGTCACGTGATCAGTGCATGATCAGTCACGTGATCAGTGCATGATCAGCCACGTGATCAGTGCATGATCAGCCACGTGATCAGTGCATGATAGCCCGTGATCAGTGCATGATCAGTCCGTGATCAGTGCATGATCAGCCACGTGATCAGTGCATGATAGCCACGTGATCAGTGCATGATCAGTCACGTGATCAGTGCATGATCAGTCACGTGATCAGTGTATGATCAGCCACGTGAACAGTGCATGCTCAGTCACGTGATCAGGGCCTGCTGAGCTGCGTGATTACTGTCTGCTCATCTGCTTGACAATTGCCAGCTGAGCTGCACGATTCCTGCCTGTCATCTGCTTGACAATTGCCAGCTGTGCTGCGTAATTCCTGCCTGCTCAGCTGCTTGATTATTGCCAGCTGAGCAGCATGATTTCTCAGAGCTGAGTTCCATGATTATTGCCTGCTGACTGATTCGTGCCTACTCAGCTCTTTGTTCATTGCCTCCAGAGGCACATGATCAGTGTATGACACCAAACATGATCAGCACATGATCAGTCACATGATCAGTGCATGATAAGCCACGTGATCAGTGCATGATCAGTCACGTGATCAGTGCATGATCAGTCACGTGATCAGTGCATGATAGCTGCGTGATCAGTGCATGATCAGCCACGTGATCAGTGCATGATCAGTCACGTGATCAGTGCATGATCAGTCACGTGATCAGTGCATGATCAGCCACGTGATCAGTGCATGATAGCCACGTGATCAGTGCATGATAGCCACGTGATCAGTGCATGATCAGCCACGTGATCAGTGCATGATCAGCCACGTGATCAGTGCATGATCAGTCACGTGATCAGTGCATGATCAGTCACGTGATCAGTGCATGATAGCTGTGTGATCAGTGCATGATCAGCCACGTGATCAGTGCATGATCAGTCACGTGATCAGTGCATGATCAGTCACGTGATCAGTGCATGATCAGCCACGTGATCAGTGCATGATAGCCACGTGATCAGTGCATGATCAGCCACGTGATCAGTGCATGATCAGCCACGTGATCAGTGCATGATCAGCCACGTGATCAGTGCATGATCAGCCACGTGATCAGTGCATGATCAGTCACGTGATCAGTGCATGATCAGTCACGTGATCAGTGCATGATCATTTACGTGATCAGTGCATGATCAGTCACGTGACCAGTATATGGTAGCTACGTGATCATTCCATGACAGCCACGTGATCAGTGCATGATAGCCACGTGATCAGTGCATGATCAGTTACGTGATCAGTGTATGATCAGCCACGTGATCAGTGCATGAGTGCCACGTGATCAGTGCATGATATGTCACGTGACAGTGTGTGATCAGCCACGTGATCAGTGCATGATCAGCCACGTGATCAGTGCATGATAGCCACGTGATCAGTGCATGATCAGTTACCTGAGCACTGTATGATCAGCCACGTGATCAGTGCATGGTCAGACACGTGAACAGTGTATGATCAGCCATGTGATCAGTGCATGATATCCAAGTGATCAGTGCATGATCATCACGTGATCAGTGTATGATCAGCCACGTGAACAGTGCATGCTCAGTCACGTGATCAGGGCCTGCTGAGCTGCGTGATTACTGTCTGCTCATCTGCTTGACAATTGCCAGCTGTGCTGCGTAATTCCTGCCTGCTCAGCTGCTTGATTATTGCCAGCTGAGCAGCATGATTCCTCACACCTGAGTTCCATGATTATTGCCTGCTGACTGTTTGATTCGTGCCTACTCAGCTCTTTGTTTATTGCCTCCAGAGGCACATGATCAGTGTATGATAGCAAACATGATCAGCGCATGATCAGTCACATGATCAGTGCCATTAAGTCACGTGATCACTACATGATAGTCATGTGATCAGTCCATGCTCAGTCACGGTATCAGTGCATGATCAGCCACGTGATCAGTGCATGATCAGCCAGGTGATCAGTTCATGATAGCTATGTGATCAGTTCATGATTTGTCACGTCATCTGTGCATGACCAGGCAGGTGATCAGTGTATGATCAGCCACGTGAACAGTGCATGATCAGTCACGTGATCAGTGCATGATCAGCCACGTGATCAGTGCATGATCAGCCACGTGATCAGTGCATGGTCAGACACGTGATCAGTGTATGATCAGCCATGTGATCAGTGCATGATATCCAAGTGATCAGTGCATGATCATCACGTGATCAGTGTATGATCAGCCACGTGAAAAGTGCATGCTCAGTCACGTGATCAGGGCCTGCTGAGCTGCGTGATTACTGTCTGCTCATCTGCTTGACAATTGCCAGCTGAGCTGCACGATTCCTGCCTGTCATCTGCTTGACAATTGCCAGCTGTGCTGCGTAATTCCTGCCTGCTCAGCTGCTTGATTATTGCCAGCTGAGCAGCATGATTCCTCACACCTGAGTTCCATGATTATTGCCTGCTGACTGTTTGATTCGTGCATACTCAGCTCTTTGTTTATTGCCTCCAGAGGCACATGATCAGTGTATGATAGCAAACATGATCAGTGCATGATCAGTCACATGATCAGCGCCATTAAGTCACGTGATCACTACATGATAGTCATGTGATCAGTCCATGCTCAGTCACGGTATCAGTGCATGATCAGCCACGTGATCAGTGCATGATCAGCCAGGTGATCAGTTCATGATCAGCTATGTGATCAGTTCATGATCAGTCACGTGATCTGTGCATGATCAGGCAGGTGATCAGTGCATGATCAGCCACGTGAACAGTGCATGATAGCCACGTGATCAGTGCATGATCCGTCACCTGATGGGTGTATGATCAGTCACCTGACCAGTACATGGTAGCTACATGATCATTGCATGATCAGCCACGTGAGTAGTGCATGATAGCCACGTGATCAGTGCATGATCCGTCACTGATCAGTGCATGATCAGTCAACTGACCGGTACATGGTAGCTACATGATCATTGCATGATCAGCCACGTGATCAGTGCATGATAGCCACGTGATCAGTGCATGATCAGTCACGTGTTCAGTGCATGATCAGTCATGTAATCTGTGCATGACCAGGCACGTGATCAGTGTATGACCAGCCAAGTGATCAGTGCATGATAGCCACGTGATCAGTGCATGATCAGTCACGTGATCAGTGCATGATCAGTCACGTGATCAGTGCATGATCAGCCACGTGATCAGTGCATGATCAGCCACGTGATCAGTGCATGATCAATCACGTGATCAGTGCATGATCAGTCACGTGACTAGCATATGGTAGCTAGGTGATCAGTGCATGATCAGCCACATGAGCCGTGCATGATAGCCACGTGATCAGTGCATGATCAGTCACGTGATCAGTGCATGATCAGTCACGTGATCAGTGCATGATCAGTCACGTGATCAGTGCATGATCAGTCACGTGATCAGTGCATGATCAGTCACGTGACCAGTACATGGTAGCTATGTGATCATTGCATGAACAGCCACGTGATCAGTGCATGATAGCCACGTGATCAGTGCATGATCAGTCACGTGATCAGTGCATGATCATCCACGTGATCAGTGCATGGTCAGTCACGTGATCAGTGCATGATATAGACGTGATCAGTGCATGATCAGTCACGTGATCAGTGCATGATCAGCCACGTGATCAGTGCATGATAGCCAGTGATGAGTGCATGATAGCCAGTGATCAGTGCATGATCAGTCACGTGATCAGTGCATGATCAGCCACGTGATCAGTGCATGATAGCCACGTGATCAGTGCATGATCAGCCACGTGATCAGTGCATGATCAGTCACGTGATCAGTGCATGATCAGCCACGTGATCAGTGCATGATCAGACACGTGAACAGTGCATGATCAGCCACGTGATCAGTGCATGATAGCCACGTGATCAGTGCATGATCAGTCACGTGATCAGTGTATGATCAGCCACGTGATCAGTGCATGCTCAGTCACGTGATCAGGGCCTGCTGAGCTGCGTGATTACTGTCTGCTCATCTGCTTGACAATTGCCAGCTGAGCTGCACGATTCCTGCCTGTCATCTGCTTGACAATTGCCAGCTGTGCTGCGTAATTCCTGCCTGCTCAGCTGCTTGATTATTGCCAGCTGAGCAGCATGATTCCTCACACCTGAGTTCCATGATTATTGCCTGCTGACTGTTTGATTCGTGCCTACTCAGCTCTTTGTTTATTGCCTCCAGAGGCACATGATCAGTGTATGATAGCAAACATGATCAGTGCATGATCAGTCACATGATCAGTGCCATTAAGTCACGTGATCAGTGCATGATAGTCACGTGATCAGTGCATGATCAGTCACGGTGATCAGTGCATGATCAGCCACGTGATCAGTGCATGATCAGCCACGTGATCAGTTCATGATAGCCACGTGATCAGTGCATGATCAGTCACGTGATCAGTGCATGATCAGCCACGTGATCAGTGCATGATCAGCCACGTGATCAGTGCATGATAGCTACGTGATCAGTGCATGATCAGTTACCTGAGCACTGTATGATCAGCCACGTGATCAGTGCATGGTCAGACACGTGAACAGTGTATGATCAGCCATGTGATCAGTGCATGATATCCAAGTGATCAGTGCATGATCATCACGTGATCAGTGTATGATCAGCCACGTGAACAGTGCATGCTCAGTCACGTGATCAGGGCCTGCTGAGCTGCGTGATTACTGTCTGCTCATCTGCTTGACAATTGCCAGCTGAGCTGCACGATTCCTGCCTGTCATCTGCTTGATAATTGCCAGCTGTGCTGCGTAATTCCTGCCTGCTCAGCTGCTTGATTATTGCCAGCTGAGCAGCATGATTCCTCACACCTGAGTTCCATGATTATTGCCTGCTGACTGTTTGATTCGTGCCTACTCAGCTCTTTGTTTATTGCCTCCAGAGGCACATGATCAGTGTATGATAGCAAACATGATCAGTGCATGATCAGTCACATGATCAGCGCCATTAAGTCACGTGATCACTACATGATAGTCAAGTGATCAGTCCATGCTCAGTCACTGTGTCAGTGCATGATCAGCCACGTGATCAGTGCATGATCTGTCACATGATTAGTGTATGATCATCCACGTGATCAGTGCATGGGCAGTCATGTGATCAGTGCATGATATAGACGTGATCAGTGCATGATCAGTCACGTGATCAGTGCATGATAGCCACGTGATCAGTGCATGATCAGTCACCTGATGGGTGTATGATCATTCACGTGACCTGTACATGGTAGCTACATGATCATTGCATGATCAGCCACGTGAGTAGTGCATGATAGCCACGTGATCACTGCATGATCAGTCACGTGATCAGTGCATGATCAGTCATGAGACCAGTACATGGTAGCTGCGTGATCATGCATGATCAGCCACGTGATCAGTGTATGATCAGCCACGTGATCAGTGCATGATAGCCACGTGATCAGTGCATGATCAGTCACCTGATGGGTGTATGATCAGTGACGTGATCAGTGCATGATACCTACATGATCATTGCATGATCAGCCACCTGAGTAGTGCACGATAGCCATGTGATCAGTGCATGATCAGTCATGTAATCTGTGCATGACCAGGCACGTGATCAGTGCATGTCCAGCCAAGTGATCAGTGCATGATAGCCACGTGATCAGTGCATGATCAGTCACGTGATCAGTGCATGATCAGTCACGTGATCAGTGCATGGTCATTCACGTGTTCAGTGCATGATCAGCCACGTGATCAGTGCATGATCAATTACGTGATCAGTGCATGATCATTCACTTGACCAGTACATGGTAGCTCCGTGATCATTGCATGAACAGTCACGTGATCAGTGCATGATAGCCACGTGATCAGTGGATGATCAGTCATGTGATCAGTGCATGATCAGTCACGTGATCAGTGCATGATCAGCCACGTGATCAGTGCATGATCAGCCACGTGATCAGTGGATGATCAGTCACGTGATCAGTGCATGGTCAGTCACGTGATCAGTGCATGATCATCCACGTGATCAGTGCATGTGGAGTCATGTAGATCAATGCATGATAGCGCCGTGATCAGTTCATGATCAGTCCCGTGATGAGTGTATGATTAGCCAAGTGATCAGTGCAAGATAGCCACGTGATCAGTGCATGATCAGCCACGTGATCAGTGCATGATAGCCACGTGAGCAGTGCATGACAATTACGTGATCAGTGCATGTGCAATCATGTGATCAGTGCATGAGAGCCACGTGTTCAGTGCATGATTATTCACGTGATCAGTGTATGATCAGCCACGTGAACAGTGCATGCTCAGTCACGTGATAAGGGCCTGCTGAGCTGCGTGATTACTGTCTGCTCATCTGCTTGACAATTGCCAGCTGAGCTGTACGATTCCTGCCTGTCATCTCCTTGACAATTGCCACCTGTGCTGCATAATTCCTGCCTGCTCATCAACTTGATTATTGCCAGCTGAGCAGCATGATTTATCAAAGCTGAGTTCCATGATTATAGCCTGCTGACTGATTCCTGCCTACTCAGCTCTTTGTTCATTGCCTGCAGATGCACATGATCAGTGTGTGACACCAAACATGATCAGCACATGATCAGTCACATGATCAATGCATGATAAGCCACGTGATCAGTGCATGATCAGTCACGTGATCAGTGCATGGTCAGTCACGTGTTCAGTGCATGATCTGCCACGTGATCAGTGCATGATCAGTCACGTGATCAGTGAATGGTCACTCACGTGACCAGTACATGGTAGCTACATGATCATTGCATGATCAGCCACGTGATCAGTGCATGATCCATTACGTGATCAGTGCATGAAGAGCCACGTGAGCAGTGCATGATAGCCACGTGATCAGTGCATGATCAGTTACGTGAGCAGTGTATGATCAGCCACGTGATCAGTGCATGGTCAGACACGTGAACAGTGTATGATCAGACACGTGATCAGTGCATGATATCCAAGTGATCAGTGCATGATCAGTTACGTGAGCAGTGTATGATCAGCCACGTGATCAGTGCATGGTCAGACACGTGAACAGTGTATGATCAGACACGTGATCAGTACATGATATCCAAGTGATCAGTGCATGATCAATCACGTGATCAGTGTATGATCAGCCAGGTGAACAGTGCATGCTCAGTCACGTGATCAGGGCCTGCTGAGCTGCGTGATTACTGTCTGCTCATCTGCTTGACAATTGCCAGCTGAGCTGCACGATTCCTGCCTGTCATCTGCTTGACAATTGCCAGCTGTGCTGCGTAATTCCTGCCTGCTCAGCTGCTTGATTATTGCCAGCTGAGCAGCATGATTCCTCACACCTGAGTTCCATGATTATTGCCTGCTGACTGTTTGATTCGTGCCTACTCAGCTCTTTGTTTATTGCCTCCAGAGGCACACGATCAGTGTATGATAGCAAACATGATCAGCGCATGATCAGTCACATGATCAGAGCCATTAAGTCACGTGATCACTACATGATAGTCATGTGATCAGTCCATGCTCAGTCACGGTATCAGTGCATGATCAGCCACGTGATCAGTGCATGATCAGTCACATGATTAGTGTATGATCATCCACGTGATCAGTGCATGATCAGTCATGTGATCAGTGCATGATCAGACATGATCAGTGCATGATCAGTCACGTGATCAGTGCATGATAGCCACGTGATCAGTGCATGATCAGTCACCTGATGGGTGTATGATCATTCACGTGACCGTACATGGTAGCTACATGATCAGTGCATGATCAGCCACGTGATCAGTGCATGATAGCCACGTGATCAGTGCATGATCAGTCACGTGATCAGTGCATGATCAGCCACGTGATCAGTGCATGATCAGCCACGTGATCAGTGCATGATCAGTTACGTGATCAGTGCATGATCAGTCACGTGATCAGTGCATGATAGCTGCGTGATCAGTGCATGATCAGCCACGTGATCAGTGCATGATAGCCACGTGATCAGTGCATGATCAGTCACGTGATCAGTGCATGATCAGTCACGTGATCAGTGCATGATCAGCCACGTGATCAGTGCATGATCAATCACGTGATCAGTGCATGATCAGTCACGTGATCAGTGCATGATAGCCACGTGATCAGTGCATGATCAGCCACGTGATCAGTGCATGATAGCCACGTGATCAGTGCATGATCAGTCACGTGATCAGTGCATGATCAGTCACGTGATCAGTGCATGATCAGCCACGTGATCAGTGCATGATCAGCCACGTGATCAGTGCATGATAGCCACGTGATCAGTGCATGATCAGTCACGTGATCAGTGCATGATCAGCCACGTGATCAGTGCATGATCAGCCACGTGATCAGTGCATGATCAGCCACGTGATCAGTGCATGATCAGCCACGTGATCAGTGCATGATCAGTCACGTGATCAGTGCATGATAGCCACGTGATCAGTGCATGATCAGCCACGTGATCAGTGCATGATCAGTCACGTGATCAGTGTATGATCAGCCACGTGATCAGTGCATGATAGCCACGTGATCAGTGCATGATCAGTCACGTGATCAGTGCATGATCAGCCACGTGATCAGTGCATGATCAGCCACGTGATCAGTGCATGATAGCCACGTGATCAGTGCATGATCAGTCACGTGATCAGTGCATGATCAGCCACGTGATCAGTGCATGGTCAGTCACGTGATCAGTGCATGATCAGCCACGTGATCAGTGCATGATATCCACGTGATCAGTGCATGATCAGTCACGTGATAGTGCATGATCAGTCACGTGATCAGTGCATGATCAGCCACGTGATCAGTGCATGATCAGTCACGTGATCAGTGCATGATAGCCACGTGATCAGTGCATGATAGCCACGTGATCAGTGCATGATCAGTCACGTGATCAGTGCATGATCAGCCACGTGATCAGTGCATGACAGCCACGTGATCAGTATGATCAGCCACGTGATCAGTGCATGATCAGTCACGTGATCAGTGCATGATCAGTCACGTGATCAGTGCATGATCAGCCGTGATCAGTGCATGATCAGCCACGTGATCAGTGCATGATCAATTACGTGATCAGTGCATGATCAGTCACGTGATCAGTGCATGGTAGCTACGTGATCAGTGCATGATCAGCCACGTGATCAGTGCATGATAGCCACGTGATCAGTGCATGATCAGCCACGTGATCAGTGCATGATCAGTCACGTGATCAGTGCATGATCAGCCACGTGATCAGTGCATGATCAGTCACGTGATCAGTGCATGATAGCTACGTGATCAGTGCATGATCAGCCACGTGATCAGTGCATGATAGCCACGTGATCAGTGCATGATAGCCACGTGATCAGTGCATGATCAGTCACGTGATCAGTGCATGATCAGCCACGTGATCAGTGCATGATCAGTCACGTGATCAGTGCATGATCAGCCACGTGATCAGTGCATGATAGCCACGTGATCAGTGCATGATCAGCACGTGATCAGTGCATGTCAGTCATGTGTCAGTGCATGATAGCCCGTGATCAGTGCACGATCAGTCCCGTGATCAGTGCATGATCAGCCACGTGATCAGTGCATGATAGCCACGTGATCAGTGCATGATCAGTCACGTGATCAGTGCATGATCAGCCACGTGATCAGTGCATGATCAGTCACGTGATCAGTGCATGATCAGCCACGTGATCAGTGCATGATAGCCACGTGATCAGTGCATGATCAGTCACGTGATCAGTGCATGATCAGCCACGTGATCAGTGCATGATAGCCACGTGATCAGTGCATGATCAGCCACGTGATCAGTGCATGATAGCCACGTGATCAGTGCATGATCAGCCACGTGATCAGTGCATGATCAATTCGTGATCAGTGCATGATCAGTCACGTGATCAGTGCATGGTTGCTACGTGATCAGTGCATGATCAGCCACGTGATCAGTGCATGATAGCCACGTGATCAGTGCATGATCAGTCACGTGATCAGTGCATGATCAGTCACGTGATCAGTGCATGATCAGTCACGTGATCAGTGCATGATCAATTACGTGATCAGTGCATGATCAGTCACGTGACCAGTACATGGTAGCTACGTGATCATTGCATGATCAGCCACTGAGCAGTGCATGATAGCCACGTGATCAGTGCATGATCAGTCACGTGATCAGTGCATGATCAGCACGTGATCAGTGCATGATCAGCCACGTGATCAGTGCATGATAGCCACGTGATCAGTGCATGATCAGTTACGTGAGCAGTGTATGATCAGCCACGTGATCAGTGCATGGTCAGACACGTGAACAGTGTATGATCAGCCACGTGATCAGTGCATGATATCCAAGTGATCAGTGCATGATCAATCACGTGATCAGTGTATGATCAGCCACGTGAACAGTGCATGCTCAGTCACGTGATCAGGGCCTGCTGAGCTGCGTGATTACTGTCTGCTCATCTGCTTGACAATTGCCAGCTGAGCTGCACGATTCCTGCCTGTCATCTGCTTGACAATTGCCAGCTGTGCTGCATAATTCCTGCCTGCTCAGCTGCTTGATTATTGCCAGCTGAGCAGCATGATTCCTCACACCTGAGTTCCATGATTATTGCCTGCTGACTGTTTGATTCGTGCCTACTCAGCTCTTTGTTTATTGCCTCCAGAGGCACATGATCAGTGTATGATAGCAAACATGATCAGCGCATGATCAGTCACATGATCAGCGCCATTAAGTCACGTGATCACTACATGATAGTCATGTGATCAGTCCATGCTCAGTCACGGTATCAGTGCATGATCAGCCACGTGATCAGTGCATGATCAGTCACATGATCAGTGTATGATCAGCCACGTGATCAGTGCATGGCAGTCATGTGATCAGTGCATGATATAGACGTGATCAGTGCATGATCAGTCACGTGATCAGTGCATGATAGCCACGTGATCAGTGCATGATCAGTCACCTGATCAGTGCATGATCAGTCACGTGTCCTGTACATGGTAGCTACATGATCAGTGCATGATCAGCCACGTGATCAGTGCATGATAGCCACGTGATCAGTGCATGATCAGTCACGTGATCAGTGCATGATCAGTCACATGATCAGTGCCATCAAGTCACGTGATCAGTGCATGATAGCCACGTGATCAGTGCATGATCAGTCACGTATCAGTGCATGATCAGCCACGTGATCAGTGCATGATAGCCACGTGATCAGTGCATGCTCAGTCACGTGATCAGACTTGATCAGCCACGTGATCAGTGCCTGCAGAGTCACGTGATCAGGGCCTGCTGAGCTGCGTGATTCCTGCCGGCTCATCTGCTTGACAATTGCCAGCTGAGCTGCGTGATTCCTGCCTGGTCACGTGCTTGATTATTGCCAGTTGAGCAGCATGATTCGTCACTGCTGAGCTCCATGCTTATTGCCTGCTGATTGCGTGGTTCGTGTCTGCTCAGCTCTTTGAGTATTGCCTCCTGAGGTCCCTGTTCGGTCGCCACCTGCCGGGGACCAGCCCCAACTGATCCAGGGTATTCGAAGGAGAGATGGCCTAGGCGACTATTTATATGCTAATCAGAGATGTCAAGAATAATAGTATGAGGAGAGCTCAGTAGGAAAATTCGGTGGAGAAAAGAGACTGAGTAGCTTGGTTTACGCGGAAGACCAATCAAACTTCAAGACAAGAAGTTTGCACCACTTACGTAGGCCGCAGGCGCCCTCTCGAATAGCGAAAGGTGCCTCACCCTAGACACCTTCTCGAGTGGGTCTTAGCAGCCCAGGCATAATTAGTAAGCGTGGTGGGTTCCGCGCTCCAGATGGAGACTCAGCTGGAAGTTAAAGGGAAGAATGACAAGGAACTTTATGAATTGGAGCTGTAAGTTAACTCTTTGACAGAGAGAGCGAGATGGTGGTGGGGGACAGCCCCCAGTGAAATCAGAGGTGAGAGCACAAAGCAATACAGTAGGCAGACTCGGTTTTTTGGGGGGAGATGCTCGAGAATATCCGGGTGGACTCCTGAGGCTCGATCCCGCATTTGCGTATGCCGAGCCTCCTTCCTCATGACCTTTGTCCAGAGTGGAATGCCTCCCCGGCTCCCGGCACATGATCAGTGCATGCTCAGTCACGATATCAGTGCCTGCTCAGCCACGTGATCACTGACGGCACAGTCACGTGATCAGCGCCTCTCAGTCACGTGATCACCGTATGATAAACACGTGATCAGTGAACGACCAGCCACGTGATCACTGCATGCGCAGTCAGGTGGTCAGTTCCTGATCAGCCACCTGATCAGTGCGTGCACAGTCCCCTGATCAGCGCCTGTCAGTCACTGATCACTGCCTGATAAACACGTGATCAGTGCCCGAACAGCCACGTCATCAGTGCATGCGCAGTCACGTGATCAGTGCATGATAGCCACGTGATCAGTGCGTGCACAGTCCCATGATCAGCGCCTGTCAGTCACTGATCATTGCCTGATAAACACGTGATCAGTGCATGATGAGCCATGTGATCAGTGCCCGATCAGCCACGTCATCAGTGCATGCGCAGTCACGTCATCAGTGCATGATAGCCACGTGATCAGTGCATGCTCAGTCACGTGATCTGGACTTGATCAGCCACGTGATCAGTGCCTGCAGAGTCACGTGATCAGGGCCTGCTGAGCTGCGTGATTCCTGCCGGCTCATCTGCTTGACAATTGCCAGCTGAGCTGCGTGATTCCTGCCTGGTCACGTGCTTGATTATTGCCAGTTGAGCAGCATGATTCGTCACTGCTGAGCTCCATGCTTATTGCCTGCTGATTGCGTGGTTCGTGTCTGCTCAGCTCTTTGAGTATTGCCTCCTGAGGTCCCTGTTCGGTCGCCACCTGCCGGGGACCAGCCCCAACTGATCCAGGGTATTCGAAGGAGAGATGGCCTAGGCGACTATTTATATGCTAATCAGAGATGTCAAGAATAATAGTATGAGGAGAGCTCAGTAGGAAAATTCGGTGGAGAAAAGAGACTGAGTAGCTTGGTTTACGCGGAAGACCAATCAAACTTCAAGACAAGAAGTTTGCACCACTTACGTAGGCCGCAGGCGCCCTCTCGAATAGCGAAAGGTGCCTCACCCTAGACACCTTCTCGAGTGGGTCTTAGCAGCCCAGGCATAATTAGTAAGCGTGGTGGGTTCCGCGCTCCAGATGGAGACTCAGCTGGAAGTTAAAGGGAAGAATGACAAGGAACTTTATGAATTGGAGCTGTAAGTTAACTCTTTGACAGAGAGAGCGAGATGGTGGTGGGGGACAGCCCCCAGTGAAATCAGAGGTGAGAGCACAAAGCAATACAGTAGGCAGACTCCGGTTTTTTTGGGGGGAGATGCTCGAGAATATCCGGGTGGACTCCTGAGGCTCGATCCCGCATTTGCGTATGCCGAGCCTCCTTCCTCATGACCTTTGTCCAGAGTGGAATGCCTCCCGGCTCCCGGCACATGATCAGTGCATGCTCAGTCACGATATCAGTGCCTGCTCAGCCACGTGATCACTGACGGCACAGTCACGTGATCAGCGCCTCTCAGTCACGTGATCACCGTATGATAAACACGTGATCAGTGAACGACCAGCCACGTGATCACTGCATGCGCGGTCAGGTGGTCAGTTCCTGATCAGCCACCTGATCAGTGCACAGTCCCCTGATCAGCGCCTGTCAGTCACTGATCACTGCCTGATAAACACGTGATCAGTGCCCGAACAGCCACGTCATCAGTGCATGCGCAGTCACGTGATCAGTGCATGATAGCCACGTGATCAGTGCGTGCACAGTCCCATGATCAGCGCCTGTCAGTCACTGATCATTGCCTGATAAACACGTGATCAGTGCATGATGAGCCATGAGATCAGTGCCCGATCAGCCACGTCATCAGTGCATGCGCAGTCACGTCATCAGTGCATGATCAGCCACGTGATCAGTGCCTGCAGAGTCACGTGATCAGGCCTGCTGAGCTGCGTGATTCCTGCCGGCTCATCTGCTTGACAATTGCCAGCTGAGCTGCGTGATTCCTGCCTGGTCACGTGCTTGATTATTGCCAGTTGAGCAGCATGATTCGTCACTGCTGAGCTCCATGCTTATTGCCTGCTGATTGCGTGGTTCGTGTCTGCTCAGCTCTTTGAGTATTGCCTCCTGAGGTCCCTGTTCGGTCGCCACCTGCCGGGGACCAGCCCCAACTGATCCAGGGTATTCGAAGGAGAGATGGCCTAGGCGACTATTTATATGCTAATCAGAGATGTCAAGAATAATAGTATGAGGAGAGCTCAGTAGGAAAATTCGGTGGAGAAAAGAGACTGAGTAGCTTGGTTTACGCGGAAGACCAATCAAACTTCAAGACAAGAAGTTTGCACCACTTACGTAGGCCGCAGGCGCCCTCTCGAATAGCGAAAGGTGCCTCACCCTAGACACCTTCTCGAGTGGGTCTTAGCAGCCCAGGCATAATTAGTAAGCGTGGTGGGTTCCGCGCTCCAGATGGAGACTCAGCTGGAAGTTAAAGGGAAGAATGACAAGGAACTTTATGAATTGGAGCTGTAAGTTAACTTTTTGACAGAGAGAGCGAGATGGTGGTGGGGACAGCCCCCAGTGAAATCAGAGGTGAGAGCACAAAGCAATACAGTAGGCAGACTCCGTTTTGGGGGGAGATGCTCGAGAATATCCGGGTGGACTCCTGAGGCTCGATCCCGCATTTGCGTATGCCGAGCCTCCTTCCTCATGACCTTTGTCCAGAGTGGAATGCCTCCCCGGCTCCCGGCACATGATCAGTGCATGCTCAGTCACGATATCAGTGCCTGCTCAGCCACGTGATCACTGACGGCACAGTCACGTGATCAGCGCTCAGTCACCTGATCACCGTATGATAAACACGTGATCAGTGAACGACCAGCCACGTGATCACTGCATGCGCCGTCAGGTGGTCAGTTCCTGATCAGCCACCTGATCAGTGCGTGCACAGTCCCCTGATCAGCGCCTGTCAGTCACTGATCACTGCCTGATAAACACGTGATCAGTGCCCGAACAGCCACGTCATCAGTGCATGCGCAGTCACGTGATCAGTGCATGATAGCCACGTGATCAGTGCGTGCACAGTCCCATGATCAGCGCCTGTCAGTCACTGATCATTGCCTGATAAACACGTGATCAGTGCATGATGAGCCATGTGATCAGTGCCCGACCAGCCACGTCATCAGTGCATGCGCAGTCACGTCATCAGTGCATGATAGCCACGTGATCAGTGCATGCTCAGTCACGTGATCTGGACTTGATCAGCCACGTGATCAGTGCCTGCAGAGTCACTGCATGATTGTGGCCTGCTGAGCTGCGTGATTCCTGTCGGCTCATCTGCTTGACAATTGCCAGCTGAGCTGCGTGATTCCTGCCTGGTCACGTGCTTGATTATTGCCAGTTGAGCAGCATGATTCGTCACTGCTGAGCTCCATGCTTATTGCCTGCTGATTGCGTGGTTCGTGTCTGCTCAGCTCTTTGAGTATTGCCTCCTGAGGTCCCTGTTCGGTCGCCACCTGCCGGGGACCAGCCCCAACTGATCCAGGGTATTCGAAGGAGAGATGGCCTAGGCGACTATTTATATGCTAATCAGAGATGTCAAGAATAATAGTATGAGGAGAGCTCAGTAGGAAAATTCGGTGGAGAAAAGAGACTGAGTAGCTTGGTTTACGCGGAAGACCAATCAAACTTCAAGACAAGAAGTTTGCACCACTTACGGGCCGCAGGCGCCCTCTCGAATAGCGAAAGGTGCCTCACCCTAGACACCTTCTCGAGCGGGTCTTAGCAGCCCAGGCATAATTAGTAAGCGTGGTGGGTTCCGCGCTCCAGATGGAGACTCAGCTGGAAGTTAAAGGGAAGAATGACAAGGAACTTTATGAATTGGAGCTGTAAGTTAACTCTTTGACAGAGAGAGCGAGATGGTGGTGGGGGACAGCCCCCAGTGAAATCAGAGGTGAGAGCACAAAGCAATACAGTAGGCAGACTCCGGTTTTGGGGGGAGATGCTCGAGAATATCCGGGTGGACTCCTGAGGCTCGATCCCGCATTTGCGTATGCCGAGCCTCCTTCCTCATGACCTTTGTCCAGAGTGGAATGCCTCCCCGGCTCCCGGCACATGATCAGTGCATGCTCAGTCACGATATCAGTGCCTGCTCAGCCACGTGATCACTGACGGCACAGTCACGTGATCAGCGCTCTCAGTCACGTGATCACCGTATGATAAACACGTGATCAGTGAACGACCAGCCACGTGATCACTGCATGCGCGGTCAGGTGGTCAGTGCCTGATCAGCCACCTGATCAGTGCGTGCACAGTCCCCTGATCAGCGCCTGTCAGTCACTGATCACTGCCTGATAAACACGTGATCAGTGCCCGAACAGCCACGTCATGTGCATGCGCAGTCACGTGATCAGTGCATGATAGCCACGTGATCAGTGCGTACAGTCCCATGATCAGCGCCTGTCAGTCACTGATCATTGCCTGATAAACACGTGATCAGTGCATGATGAGCCATGTGATCAGTGCCCGATCAGCCATCATCAGTGCGCGCGCAGTCACGTGATCAGTGCATGATCAGCCATCGCCAGATCAGTGCCTGCAGAGTCACGTGATCAGGGCCTGCTGAGCTGCGTGATTCCTGCCGGCTCATCTGCTTGACAATTGCCAGCTGAGCTGCGTGATTCCTGCCTGGTCACGTGCTTGATTATTGCCAGTTGAGCAGCATGATTCGTCACTGCTGAGCTCCATGCTTATTGCCTGCTGATTGCGTGGTTCGTGTCTGCTCAGCTCTTTGAGTATTGCCTCCTGAGGTCCCTGTTCGGTCGCCACCTGCCGGGGACCAGCCCCAACTGATCCAGGGTATTCGAAGGAGAGATGGCCTAGGCGACTATTTATATGCTAATCAGAGATGTCAAGAATAATAGTATGAGGAGAGCTCAGTAGGAAAATTCGGTGGAGAAAAGAGACTGAGTAGCTTGGTTTACGCGGAAGACCAATCAAACTTCAAGACAAGAAGTTTGCACCACTTACGTAGGCCGCAGGCGCCTCTCGAATAGCGAAAGGTGCCTCACCCTAGACACCCTCGAGTGGGTCTTAGCAGCCCAGGCATAATTAGTAAGCGTGGTGGGTTCCGCGCTCCAGATGGAGACTCAGCTGGAAGTTAAAGGGAAGAATGACAAGGAACTTTATGAATTGGAGCTGTAAGTTAACTCTTTGACAGAGAGAGCGAGATGGTGGTGGGGGACAGCCCCCAGTGAAATCAGAGGTGAGAGCACAAAGCAATACAGTAGGCAGACTCCGGTTTTGGGGGAGATGCTCGAGAATATCCGGGTGGACTCCTGAGGCTCGATCCCGCATTTGCGTATGCCGAGCCTCCTTCCTCATGACCTTTGTCCAGAGTGGAATGCCTCCCGGCTCCCGGCACATGATCAGTGCATGCTCAGTCACGATATCAGTGCCTGCTCAGCCACGTGATCACTGACGGCACAGTCACGTGATCAGCGCCTCTCAGTCACGTGATCACCGTATGATAAACACGTGATCAGTGAACGACCAGCCACGTGATCACTGCATGCGCGGTCAGGTGGTCAGTTCCTGATCAGCCACCTGATCAGTGCGTGCACAGTCCCCTGATCAGCGCCTGTCAGTCACTGATCACTGCCTGATAAACACGTGATCAGTGCCCGAACAGCCACGTCATCAGTGCATGCGCAGTCACGTGATCAGTGCATGATAGCCACGTGATCAGTGCGTACAGTCCCATGATCAGCGCCTGTCAGTCACTGATCATTGCCTGATAAACACGTGATCAGTGCATGATGAGCCATGTGATCAGTGCCCGATCAGCCACGTCATCAGTGCATGCGCAGTCACGTCATCAGTGCATGATAGCCACGTGATCAGTGCATGCTCAGTCACGTGATCTGGCTTGATCAGCCACGTGATCAGTGCCTGCAGAGTCACGTGA